>NW_007726978.1:176238-178617 GCF_000696425.1 Galeopterus variegatus | reverse complement strand
TAATGTGATTTTGATTTGCATTTCCCTGATGCTGAATGATATTGAGCATTTTTTCATGTGTCTATTGGCCATTTGTAGATCTTCCTTTGAGAAATGCCTACTCAGCTCCTTTGCCCATTTTTTAATAGGGTTATCTGTTTTTTTACTGTTGTTGAGTTCCTCGTATATTCTAGATATTAATCCTTTGTCAGATGCATAGTTTGAAAATATTTTCTCCCACACTGTAGGTTGCCTTTTCGCTCTGTTAACTGTTTCTTTTGCAGTGCAGAAGCTCTGTAGTTTGATATAATCCCATTTGTTTACTTTTCCTTTTGTTGCCTATGCTTTGGGGGTCATATTCAGAAAGTCTTTGCTGGGTCCTACTTCCTGAAGTGTTTCCCCTATGTTTTCTTTTAGGAGTTTTATAGATGTAGGTCTTATATTTAAGTCTTTAATCGATTTTGAGTTGCTTTTTGGTATATGGGAAAAGTTATGGGTCTAGTTTCATTCTTCTGCATATGGATGTCCAGTTTTCCAGCAGCACTTATTGAAGAGGTAGTCTTTTCCCCAATGTATGTTCTTGGTGCCTTTGTCAAACGACAGTTGGCTGTCGGTTTGTGGGTTGATTTCTGGGTTCTCTATTCTGTTCCACTGGTCCAAGTCTGTTTTTATGCCAGTAACATGCTGTTTGGGTTACAATAGCTTTGTAGTAAAGTTTGAAGTCAGGTAGTGTTATGCCTCCAGCTTTATTATTATTTTTTTGCTCAGGATTGCTTTAGCTATTCGGGGTCTCTTCTTGTTCCATATGAATGTTAGGATTGTTTTTCCTATTTCTGTAAAGAATATCATTGGTATTTGATGGGGACTGCACTGAATCTATAGATTGCTTTGAGTAGTACAGACATTTTCAACATGTTAATTCTTCCAGTCCAAGAGCACNAGAGGTTGTTTAACAGAAACAAAATTACAGCTAAATAGAAGGAAAAGGTCTAGTGTTCTGTGGCACTGTAGGGTGATTATAACAATTTACTGTAAATTTTCAAATAGCTAGAAGAATTTTGAATGTTCCCAACACAAAAAAAATAATGAATGTTTAAGGTGACAGACATGCTAATTATCCTGATTTGATCATGACACATTTATACATGTATGAAAACATCACACTGTACCCCATAAATATGGACAATTATTATGTGTCAATTAAAAATATTTTTTATTTTAATTAAAAAAAATTTTTTTGTTGTAACAGTTGATTGCACAAATCTGTGGGGTGCAGAGTTGAATATCAATACCTGTGTGCAGTATGTAATGCTCAAATCAGGATAACTAGTATATTCAACAGTATACACTGTAATCATTTTTCTCAGCCCTTTACCAATTTCTCACTTATCCTCTCCTCCCCCTTTTCCACCTCTGGTAAACTCAGTTCTGTTCTCTCCTTCTGAAAGTTTAACACATTATTGTGATTGTTGCATCTTTCTTTTCTTCTTCTTATTTATTTATTTATTTTTAGCTCCCACTTAAAAGTGAGGACATGTATTTTTCTTTCTGTGCCTGCCTTATTTCACTTAATGTGATTTTTTCTAAGTTCATCCTTGTTGCTGTGAATAGTGGTATTTCATTCTTTTTCATGGCAGGGTAGTATTCCATTGCGTATATGGACCACATTTTCCTTATCCAGTCTTCCAACAATGGACATTTAGGTTGGTTCCAAGTCTCCACTATTGTATGTAAATAGAGCTGCAATATACATGGGAGTGCAGAGTCCTTTAGACATGATGATTTCCATTCCTCTGAGTATATTCCCAGCAGTGAATTGCTGGATTGTATGGCAGTTCCATCTGTAGTTGTTTGAGGAAGCTCCATATCATTTTCCATAATGGCTGTTACAATTTATAATCCCGCCAACAGTGTAGGAGGGACCCTGCAATCTCACCAGCATTTGTTCTCCATCTTTTTGATAACAGCCAGTCTAACTGGGGTGAAATGATATCGTAATGTGATTTTGATTTGCATTTCCCTGATGCTGAATGATATTGAGCATTTTTTCATGTGTTTATTGGCCATCTGTAGATCTTCCTTTGAGAAATGCCTACTCAGCTCCTTTGCCCATTTTTTAATAGGGTTATCTGTTTTTTTACTGTTGTTGAGTTCCTTGTATATTCTAGATATTAATCCTTTGTCAGATGCATAGTTTGAAAATATTTTCTCCCGGGGCTGGCCCTGTGGCGCACTGCTACAGTGCGCCGCTTGGGAGTGCGGCGGCGCTCCCGCTGAGGGTTCGGATCCCACATATAGACCGGCCGCTCACTGGCTGAGTGAGGTACAGGCGCAACACTGAGGGTTGCGATCCCGTTGCCGGTCCTGGTCCGATACGGGCGCGACACTGAGGGTTGCGAT
>NW_007726978.1:160766-174812 GCF_000696425.1 Galeopterus variegatus | reverse complement strand
GTATCCTGCAACTTTACTGAAATTGTTTATCAACTCTAAGAGTTTTTTTGTAGAGTCTCTAAGCTTTTCTGTATATAGGATCATATCATCTGCAAACAGGGACAGTTTGACGTCATCTTTTCCAATCTGGATGCCCTTTATTTTTTTCTCTTGCCTGATTGCTCTCGCTAGTACTTCCAATACTATGTCATATAGGAGTGGTGAGAGTGGGCATCCTTGTCTTATTTCCATTTTTTAAGCTGAAAGCTTTTCCCCATTCAGAATGATATTGGCAGTGGGTTTGTCATATATGGCTTTTATTGTGTTGAGATATTTTCCTTGTATACCTAATTTTCTGAGAGTCTTTCTCATGAAGGGATGTTGAATTTTGTCAAATGTTTTTCTGCATCTATTGAGATAATCATATGGTTTTTGTCCTTGATTTTGCTGATGTGGTGTATCACAATTATTGACTTGTGTATGTTGAACCATCCTTGTATCCCTGGGATGAATCCTACTTGACTGTGGTATATAATTTTTTTAATGTGTTGCTGTATTCTATCTGCTAATATTTCATTGAGGATTTTTGTGTCTATGTTCATCAGAGATACTACCTGTTTTTTGTTTGTTTGTTTGTTTTTTTCATCTTTCTCTGGTTTTGGTATAAGAGTGATGCTGGCATCATAGAATGAATTTGGGAGAATGGCCTCTGTTTCAATATTTGGAATAATTTGAAGAGAATTGGTATTAATTCCTCTTTAAAGGTTTGGCAGAATTCATCAATTAATCCACCTGGTCCTGCGCCTTTCTTTGTTGGGAGATTGCTGATTACTGCTTCTATCTCACTGTTTATTATTGGTCTGTTCAGGTTTTCTATTTCTTCTGGGTTAAGTCTTGGTAGTTTTCATGTATCCAGAAATCTATTCATTTCCTCCAGGTTTTCAAATCTGTTGGCGTATTGTTGTTGATAATAGTCTCTAATGATTCTTTGTATTTCTGTGGTACTGGTTTTAATTCTTCCTTTTTCATTTCTAATTTTTGTTATTTGGGTCTTCTCTCTTCTTTTTTTAGTTAGCCTAGCTAACAGTTTATCTACTTTTTTTATATTCTCAAAAAAACAACTTTTTGTTTCACTGATCTTTTGTACCTTTTGGGGAGTTTTTATTGAATTTAGTTCTGCTCTGATCTTAATCATTTCTTCCCATCTATTAATTTTGGGACTGGATTGTTCTTGGTTTTATAGTTCTTTGTGGTGCAGCTTTAGGGAGTTTATTTGAAGTCTTTCCATTCTTTTGATGTAAGTGTTTATTGAGATGAACTTCCCTCTAAGATTACTTTTGCAACATCCCACAGGCTTTGGTATGATGTATCTTTATTTTCATCAGTTTCAAGAAATTTTTTAAATTTCCTGTTTAATTTATTCTTGGACCCATATGTTGTTCAGGAACATGTTGTGTAATTTCCATGTGTTTTTATAGTTTCCAGAGTTTCACTTGTTATTGATTTCTAGTTTTAATCTTCTGTGGTCTGAGATACTTGAAGTAACTTCAATATTTTAAAAAATTTGCTGAGGTTTGATTTGTGACCTAACATATGGTCTATACTGGAGAATGTTCCATGTGCTGATAAGAAGAATGTATATTCTGTGGTTGTTGGATGAAATTTTCTTTAAATATCTGCCAAGTCCATTTGTTCTAACATGTGGCTTAAATCCTGTGTTTCTCTGTTGATTTGTGGCCTAGATGATCTGTCCAATGCTGAGAGAGGGGTATTCATGTTCCCCACTATTATTGTGTTTGGGTCTATCTCATTCCTTAGGTCTAACAGTGTTTGCTTTATATATCTAGATGCTCTGATGTTGGGTGCATATATATTTATGATTTTTATGTCTTCTTGCTGGATGGATCCCTTTATCATTATATAGTGGCCTTCTCTGTCTCTTTTAATTAAAAATAATTTAAAAAGCAAATAAATAAATAAGTCCCAGGTGTACAGAAAATTTAAACATAAAGGGCAAATGACAAAAGTACTAGAAGGAAATATGGGTGAGTATGCTTATAATCCTGGAAAAGAAAAAGCCTTCTTAAACAGGGCAAAAACCCAGAAGCCACAAAGAAAAAGATGGAGAATATGATTAGATATGACTATGAAACTTCCGTGTGGCAAAAACCAGCATAACTGGTAAAAGAAAAATATCCAGCTCTTTGTTCTCAGCCACAGTATCAAGACGATGAAGGGCACATCATCATTTGGAAAGCGTTGCAATACGATGCACACACTGCGCTGCCACTGTAGCTGTACGGCCTACCATCTTCAGAAGCTGACCTACAGCAAGTGTGACCACACTGCCAAGTGCCAGAGAAAGTATAAGTGGAGTGCCAAGGCTAAAAGACACAATACCACCAGGACTGTTTGAATGAGGCACCTAAAAATTGTATACTACAGACTCTGGCACGGATTCTGTGAGGGAACAACACCAGAGAGAGCAGCTGCTGAGGCATCCAATCCATCTTAAGAATGTCAATCATTAGTCACACAATGAATGTTCTGGTTTTAATATGTGTGTGTGTATATATATATATATTTTTCAATACAAATGACAAAGAATTCGTATCTAATATGCAAAAAGCTCTTACAAATCAATTAAAAAGTGAGCAAATCAATTTTAAGAAGGAAATAGCAGATACATGGTGTGGCTGCTCCCAAAGATGCTTTCCCAAGAAGATACCAACAAAATAGCAGCAGACCCCCAGCAGCCAAATCTGACTAGGTAACCCTGAAACTCTAATCAAAGCTGATCGAGCCTGGCATAAATCCTGATAATTTAATTTTGAGCTAAGAAAGAATCTGGTGGTGTTGTAGCTGAATCACAAGGAAAAGGTTCACAAGTCCCTTCTGCTGAGGCCTAGGAGCTGCCCTGGTCTTTCTCTCACCAAGGCTTACTTGTTTACTTCCTCTTTATATTCCAAAAAATAACCAGTACCCTTCCAATAAATTCCACTTTTGTGTTCAAACTGGTCAGCAATTTTCTATTACTTATTAAAAAAAGAAAGTTAAACACACTAATAAAAATTCCAGTCAGAGAAGAAATATAAAATAATGTTTAAGCTCTCCAATATATAAAGAAATACAAATTAAATAAAAGATGCAAATTTTCACCTGTCTAACTGACAAAGACTATAACACTAATAATATCCACTGTTGGAAGAGAAACTGTCATTCCCATATATTGTTGCTGAGAGTATAAAATAATACAAACCCTTTTGAAAGGTAACTTAGCTTTATCTGTCAAAAATTTAAGTGTACCTATCTTGTAACCAAACAATTAAAATTCTAGAAATTCATTCTAATAAAAAATTAACAGAAATATGTGACAGTCTTCATTGTACCACTGTTTACAATAATATTAGAAAAAAAAAATGTATGACAAGAGAGGACCCTAATGGTCTGCAAAAGTTCCCTATCATACTTAAAATACGCTCCATACTATGGTCTCCAAGACCTTCATGATCTCCCTCTTGGACACATCTGCAACATCATGCCCTACCATTCTTCCCCCTGCCTAATTTTCTTCTGGCCACACTGAGCTCCTCATTGTTCTGTGAACACACTAAGCACACTCTCACCTCAGGGCCTTTGCACTTGCAGGATTCCTTAGAATGTTCCTCCCCGAGTGTCTTTACATGGCCTTCTCTCTCACTTCCTGCAGGTCTCTGTTCAAATGTTACCTCCTTAGAACTTCCTTCCCCACCCAATATACTTCATGTAGAGTCTAGATTCCCAAACAGAAAATATAAACTCCATGACAAGAGAGATCTTGTCTTGTTCACTGCTCTTAATGCCTAGCACAAAGCTTTGCATATAGTAAAAACTCAATAAATATTTGCTGAATGAATAATTAAACCATTGCATATCCTTATAATGGAATAGTATATGGTCATTAAGTGAAATAGCTCACTTAAGATGTTAAGTAAACAAATCAAGTAGAAGAACAGTATATATAGTATACCTTATTTTTTAGTTTTTAAAAAAAGTATATAGATTTATGTATGTGAATGTACATGCCAAGAAAAGGTCTGGATGGATATTCACCAATCTATTAACTTCCCAGGAACTCCCCATCAGAAGTGAGACTTTCGTTTTCAGCTTCATATAAATTTGTATATAAATGTTAGTGTATTTTTAAATTTTATTCTAGTTTTTTGCTGGCTGGTACAGGGATCAAACCGTGAACCTTGGTGTTAACAGCACCACGCTCTAACCAACTGAGAAAATTTGCCAGTTCATCCATTTTTTTAAATAAAAAACTAATATTACTTTCATAATTAAAAAAAAAATACAAAAAGTACCGACCAGCTATTTAAAGTGTTTCCAAAAAACAGGCAATTACTATTCCTTAAATGCAAGAAACCTCAGGCGCCGCCCGGGTAGCTCAGTTGGTTAAAGCACAGCCTTTTAAAAGTCACGGTTTCGGATCTCCGTACCGGCCAGCCGACTAGCCACAATGGCCAGCATCCCCACCCACAATTTCTCAGACTACAGCATGCTGCATGTGCTGTGTGCTTCAGGCTTTCCTCTCCCTGTGGTCCACACACTAAACTCTATTCAAAAGCTCTCTGGGCATCATCTCCTCTCTGACACTGCAGATCAGAGTTTTTTAGTCCCATGAAAAACCCAAAGATAGATTTCAGAGGGTCCATGAATCTCCTGATATTTTAGGCAAAATCAATGTATATACGTCTACACGCATTTTTGGGGGGAGAGTACACAGAAGTTTAATTAGATTCTCAAAGGAAACATGACCCATAAAAGGGCTGAGAACCAATGCTCTCTAGACAGTCTAATCTCTCCATTTTCAGTTGTTTCTCTATATTCTGTCCATATGTCCATTATTAGAATAAACACACGGTGTTATTGTTTACATGATGATCTCTTCTCCCAGGCAATGGGTTTCTTTTCTCATACCCCACAAACACCAAAAAATAGATATTAATCCATGTTTTTACATCTATTTGATGTCAGTAGTAGTACACAGGCAAAAAGAAAAGAACTACATACCTCTGTTGGATGCGAGAATAACTCTCATCCAGTAAAATGGATCAGCAGAATCTGATGACATGATTCCAAACAGTGGTATCTAAAATATTACACAAAGTATTGTATAAAAATGTTTTATATAACTGAAGTTTGCACTTAATTTTTAACACATTCACCTAATGCAATACTATTTTTTTTTTTTTTTTTTGTCAGATGGCTAGTAACAGGCGTCAAACCCTGGACTTTGGTGTTATCAACATCACGCTCTAACCAACCAGCCCTGCAATATTTTTTTTAAAAAAACTACTTCTCGGGCTGGCCTGTGGCTCACTCAGGAGAGTGTGGTGCTGATAATACCAAGGCCACGGGTTCGGATCCCATATAGGGATGGCCGGTTAGCTCACTGGGTGAGCATGGTGCTGACAACACCAAGTCAAGGGTTAAGATCCCCTTACCGGTCATCTTTAAAAAAAAAAAACTCCTTTGGGGCCCGGCCTTGTGGCGCACTCGGGAGAGTGCAGTGCTGGGAGCGCAGCGATGCTCCCACCGTGGGTTTGGATCCTATATAGGAATGGCCGGTGCGCTCACTGGCTGAGCGCGGTGTGGGCGACACCACACCAAGGGCTGCGATCCCCTTACCGGTCACGAAAAAGACAAAAAAAAAAACAAAAAAACTACTTCTCATGTTCTGTAACAAAAACAAACATATCTTAAGAGTAAAGTTCTTTCATAAAAATAAAAATGGAAATCACTACTTAGTGCATTTCACTAGTAAACACTCCTGTCAGCATGGAGAGCTGCTGTACAACAGTGCGAAGACACCCAATGCTACTGACCCGTACACCTACAAATAGTTAAGACAGCAAACTTTATGATTTTTTTTTTTTGGCAGCTGGCCAGTATGGGGATCTGAACCCGTGACCTTGGTGTTACAAGGCTGTGCTCTAACTGAGCTAACTGGCCAGCCCAAATTTTATATTATATATTTTTTACACAATTTTTAAAAATTTCTCCCATCAGCAGATTATAGGATATGATATCTGCCTAGTCACAGAATAATTTTGCAAAGTTATGGGTACTAATGACAGCCAAGGCCATATTTCTAGATGTAAGACTGGAGATGATACACAGAGTGGAATACCATACAGCCACTAAAAATTATGATTATGAAATTTGTAATAACATGAGAAAGTGATTAATGTTATAATATTTAGTATAAAACAGCAGTTCTCAACCTGGGGTGATTTTGCTCACCAAATTCAGCAATGTCAGGTTGGCCGGTTTAGCTCACTCAGGTAAAGCATGGTGTTATAACACCAAGGACAAGGGTTCAGATCCCCAAACCAGCCACCAAAAAACATAAATAAATAAAACAAAAAAGTAGACAAATTTGGCAATGTCTGGAGACATTTTTGGTTGTCATAACTGCGGGGGGAGGGGTGCTACTGGCATCCCATAGGTAGACACAGGGACGCTGCTGAACATCCCACAGTGCGCAGGACAGCCCCCATGACAAAGAATTATCCTGCCTAAAAGTCAGCAGTGCCACTGTTAAGAAACCCTGACATAAAAACAAAGCTACAAAATTGTATAAATACAGTAAAAGTTCAGCAATGTCAAAATATGTACAGGAAATAAAACTCATAGTAAATATCTTTTTAAACTTTGGTAGTCATTATTTCTAGGTGAGATTACGGTTGACTTTTTCTTTATTTTTTTCAATATTTATCAACTTTTCTGTAAGGAGCACATATTAATTTTTAATCAGAAAAAAAAAAATACCTAAACTTCAAATTGCTTTCTATTATATGACCCATGTTTAGGATATAACACTTGATCTTCACCCCTCCTCAAACATGTGGGGATCAGACACAAAGAAAAATACATTACCAAGTTCGAAACCTTCTCTATATGAAACTGATTTTTTTGAAAGTTCCAAAAGATACTGCCAGCAATTTTAAACAACCCATGTGACCAATCTAAACCTCTTTGGATGTCTGAATTTATTAGCTGGGTAATGAAACTGGTGAAGCATGAAGCATGAATATTTTACGTACACCCTGTAAATGTAGACACTCTTCAGTTAAGGTGAGGGATGAGGTGTAAAGAAGTTATTTTTAAAAAACCAATTAACACTACAGAATGGTCCATATCAAAATAGTCCCTACATGGGAAAGAGGTCAATCGGTCCAATCACCTTCCTTAATAGAGACAACCATTATCTCCATGGTTGGCTGCTTTGTGGGAAATTGAACAAAAAAAAGTTAGCCAGCCTCTCCTAAATAATGGGCTGAGAACCCTCCTTTCCTGTAATCAGCAACGTTGTTAAAATTGGTTTCCAGTAATTTCTCTTAGTAAACTCCATAGCTACAGAATCATGTGCAACAGTTGGGCATCAACAGGAGCTATTTTCTATGAATCTCTCAGTTACAGAGGTGCTAACTTTGTACTATATTACATATAATAATTGGTTTCAATTTATTAAAGAAATATAAGCAAGACACCACTAGCCAGTCAACTACTGGATTATGGCTGCAAAGCCTAAAATATTTATTATCTAGACCTTTATAGAAAAAAGTTCATTGACATCTGGATCAGAAGACTCAATACTGTTAAGATGGTAACTCTCTTAAAATGACCTATAAATTCAAAACAATACAAACCATAATCCTGGCAGGCTTTCTTGCAGAAAGTGAAAAGCTGATTCTTAAATATATATTGAAATATGAAGGAGGTAGACAGCTAAATTGATTTTGAAAAGCAAAGAAGTTGTAGGACTTCTACAAACTGATTACAGGACTTACTAAGAAGCTACAGTAATCAAAACAGTGTGACATAATCAATGGACATAATCAATGGAACAAAATAGTGAGTACAGAAATAGACTCATGCCTACATATGGAATTGATTTTCAATAAAGATGCCAAGATAATTCAACAGGGAATTTGTTTTCAAAAAATGGTGCCAGAACAGCTGGATACCCATAAAGAAAGAAATGAACCTCAACCCTTACTTCATGCCATACGCAAATATTAACTTAAAATAGATCACAGACCAAACCATACAAGCTTAAAACAAAAAAAGCACTTAGAATCAATTCTGTCTGGGAAAAAATGTGTATTAAAAGGGACAAGCTTCAAAAAAACAAAAAAACCATACGAGCTAAAACTAAAATGTTTAGAACATAGGAGAAAATCTTCATGACCTTAGAATAGGCAAAATGTTTTAGTTAGAAAACAAAAACCACAAGCAATCAAAGATAAAGAAAGATAAACTAAACTTCATCAAAATTAAAACTTTCATTCTTCAAAAGACATTGTTAAGAAAATGAAAAGGTGGGCTGACCAGTTAGCTCAGTTGGTTAGAGCAGTGCTGATGACCCCAAGATCAAGGGTTTAGATCCCCATACCAGCCAGCCGCCAAAAAAAAAGAAAATGAAAAGGCAAGCCAGACTGGTAGAAATTATTCACAATACATCTATCTGACAAAAGACTTTAATCCAGAAAATATAAAAAATGCTTACAATTAAAAAATGGGATAATAATCAATTTTTAAGTTGGCAAAAGATTTGAAAAGACACTTTATAAAAGATAAACCAATACCCAATAAGCACATGAAAAACTTGCTCGATATCATTTATAAGGGAAATGCAAATTAAAACCATACCCATCAGGGCTACTACTAAAATGATCAGCAACACCAAGAGCAGACACGGATGCAGAGCAACTGGAACTCCGATAAATGGCTGGTAGGAAGACAACATGGGGCAACCACTTGGAAAAGGGTTGACAGTTTCTTATAAAGTTGAACATATATTTACCACACATTAATTCTACTCCTAGGTATTCACCCAAGAGAGATGAAAACATATATCCACAAAAAGACTTGTACACGAATGTTCATAGCAGCTTTGTAACAGCCAAAAAGTGGAAACAACTCAAATGCCGAACAAGTGACTGGATGAATAGATTGTGATATATTCATACAGCAGAACACTACTCATAAACAAACAGGAATGCATTACTGATATACCGACAATATGGATGAATCTTAAAAAGATTCTGATGAAGTCAGACACTAAAGAGTAATACTGTATAATTCCATTTATATAAAACTCCAGAAAAGACAAATCAAATTATAGTAACAGAAAGCAGATCAGAGATTGCCTAGGACTGGGTGTCAGGTGGGGTTGACTCAGAAAGGTTACAGGGAATTTCTGGGGTGACAGAAATGTTCTATATCCACTTAGGTAGTAGTTACTTGAGTGTACACACTTGTCAAAATTCCTCAAAATGTACACTTACAAAAATGGGTATAGTTTACTGTGTGTACATATAGTATCCCTCCATATAGTTGATTGATTTTAGTGAAGAGGAGGGGAATTTCTGGGATGTTAAAAGTAGATGGTAGAAATATGGATGTTTGTTCTTTTTTTCTTCGTACTTTTCTACATTCTTTAAATCCTCTCTCTTCCTGATCATCCAAAAAAAGTTAAACCAAGTACAATAGTAAAAGTACTTTAATGATCTGATCATTTCACCCTTCAAAAAGAAAATAAATTTGGCTTTCCTCAGGATTATGTACCGAATCTGTTCTACTACTTCCTAATACATTTTTTAAATTTATATGTTCCTTACATACTATCTGCTGAAAGTTAATAATAATAATAAAAATAAAATAATAATAATAATAATAATAATAAGGTCTTTACACCTGTTTCAATAGCTTTTCAAAATCCTCAAAAAACTTTCACCTAAATTAATCTCCCTTATTCATTCATTTATTTATTTATTTATGTTTTTTGGTGGCTGGCCAGTACAGGAAACCAAACTCTTGGCCTTTATCGGTAATGACATCTAACCAAGTGGGCTAATCAGCCAGCCTAAATTAATCTTAGTTAATCCTCACAACAACCCTGAGACATATGCAGGTCACATTTTATCCTCATTTTATGAAACTAATCTCTCTGCAGAATTTCATTTAAAAGTATCACTGAATTATACTAACTTTTAAACACAGTATATCCCTGAGGATCTAAAATTTTGGATTTGGAGGATATTTAAATTAATACATGTTATTCACAACATGATAAAAGGCAAACTAGAAAAATATTTGCAATACATATGTCAAAGTTACTTTCATTTATAAAAAGCTGCCCTAAATCAATAAGAAAAAAACAAATATCTCAAGAAAAAAATGGGTAAAGATCATTTACTAAAAACTACCAAACAAAAAATGTTCAAACCCACTAGTAACCCAAAAGAAATACACAGAACAAGATAACCATTTTACTATCAAAATAACTTAGATTAGAACGAATAACGATGCTTAATTTGTTTCAGTATATTTATTACTTTAACTAAAAGAAATTTCTCAAATTCTAACCCATCAAGACCTTCAGTAGAGATATTTATGTACTATTACGGATACATACCTGACAACATACTAAGAAAATGAAGAGAGTTATAGCAGTCCATAGTACCTTCTCTCTAAACTGGATCTGTACAACACAATATAAAGAATGATCAATCAAAACCAATAGCAAATTTAAAGCAAAAATCCACATTAAAGCATAACCGACATTCTCCATCATGACATGCTCCTAAATACTCTTTTTTTTTTTTGTCTTTTTCCGTGTCCGGCAACGGATCGCAACCCTCAGTGTTGCCCCCGTACCGGACCAGGACCGGCAACGGGATCGCAACCCTCGGTGTTGCCCCCGTACCGGACCGGGGACCGGCAACGGGATCGCAACCCTCGGTGCTGCCCCCGCGCCTCGCTCAGCCAGTGAGCGGGAACCGGTCTGTATGTGGGATCCGAACCCTCGGGCGGGAGCGCCGCCGCAGATAACACTGTACTGTGCAAACTAGGGCTGCCTGTAATATTATATATGAATATTTCATAGACTATGAAACACTAGTGTTTCTTGGGATGACTTAAATGTAACTGGAACAACTATCTTTACAATATCAAATCAATAAAAAATATATTTCTAAATAAAATAGTAAGTTTAACAAAAATTTTCCCTGTCTCTTTCTATGTGCCTATTCCTGTTAGTTTCAGGAGAAATTGAAAAGTACAGAATAAGAATGTCCAGAAACTGGCCAGTTTCGGATTAACAATATTTTTGGAATTTAAATATCTTAGCTCCAAAAGTGCACAATGAGGCAAGAACGGTTTTATCCAGCCACAATATCTTCTGAATGCATTCCTGTCATTTTTCTTTCCAGTGAATGAATCAAGACATGGAAGGTACATACTTGCACAACCGCAATTTATTTATGTAAAACCGTTGCACTAATCAAAACCTACCCGGTCATTCACAGTCCGGCAAATCACATCATCAGCAACCACAATACACACCCTACACTACAGGAATTATAAAGGATCACTATAGAAAAGAGAATACTATGTCTTAACTAACATAGAGACCAAAGAAACAATTGGTTTGGAAATGACACAACTTAAAGAACAGTCATTTTTGAAAGTCTGACATAACATATCTGGACTTGAATAGGTCTATACCAGTTTTATTCACTTTGTGCCTCCTGCAAGGATGATCAGGTAATATATTTCCAATTACAACTAGAAGAGGGTTGCAGAAAGTAAATCAATCTTGCTGGTTTAGCAAGATAAATCATTTAGCTATCCTCTACATTACTAAAATATTATACTTACTTTCCTTTCAGGTTTCTGAATTTCTGGTAGAACTGCACAAAAAGGTTTGATAACTTCTAAAAATTTGACTGCGAAAAAAAAAAAAAGAATAAATGTCTCTATTATAAAGTTAAAAAAAGATGTCTCTTTCTATAGAATCAAATACAAATGTTCTCTAACAGTAATTCACCCTATCCCCACCTCCAAAAATTAAACAATCGTAATGCTCTCCATTTCAAATGATATACAAGTATAAGGGAAGAGATATAATCCAAGAGACAAAAGAATTCAAATGATTTGAGGAATGATCAGTAGAAGCAAAGTAATCCAAGTATGATTCCTTTCTTTCTTTTCTTTTTTTTTTTTAAAGATAACCGGTAAGGGGATCTTAACCCTTGACTTGGTGTTGTCAGCACCACACTCTCCCAAGTGAGCTAACCGGCCATCCCTATGGAGGGATCCGAACCTGTGGCCTTGGTGTTATCAGCACCACACTCTCCCGAGTCACGGGCCGGCCCTCAAGTATCATTTCACCATTTCACTATGACTGTTTCCTCATGCTTGTATCCAATCCTTGTACATATACAGAAAAAGAATTATTCAAAGAACATCACTATGTCAAAAAAATACAGCAAATGCAGACTACTATGGCACCCACAACACAATGCAGTATAGAAGAAAATAGAGATATCAGACAAGGATGCCTTCTCCACGGAAGAAAGTAGAACGGGAAATGGCATTAGGGCTGGCCAGCTAGCTTGGATGATTAGAGTGCAGTGTAGTAACACCAAAGTCAAGGGTTCAGATCCCCATACCAGCCAGCCACCAAAAAAAAAAAAAAGAGAGAGAGAAAAAGAAATGGGCTTAACCTGCAGAACTGATTTAAACAACTAAAAGATGCTGAAATGCATAAGTGAGAAAGATCATGGTATCACCTCCTGTGGCTCACTTTTTAAAGTATACAATCACTACTTCATTTCATTAAGCTACATTTCACTGCTTGGTTCTTGCCCACATAATGATGATATCAAAATACTTGCTTATGTACAATAAGCAGCCCAGAGAATGACAATACCTTTCATTAGAAAGTACTGTATTCCCAGACTACTCCTGTAGTATATAAAAATAAGATAAACCAAGGTTATGTAATAACAAACACTATCGCTGGCATGATGCAAGCCAAGTCCTGCCAGATATCTAGAGGATGAAGATGACAATCTCTCAAGCTTCAGTCCTTTGCCACACAGTCTGTAATGTGCAGAAACACAAGCGCAGCTAGCTGTCAGGATCATCTTCCCCTACAGACACTGAATTCAGTTTACTAACATCCTGAAACTGTTATAAAGCTGACATGAGTAATTACACTTCTACAGTTAGCCAAAAGTTGACTATATTATCTTTTTAAAAAACCTTTCAAAATGATAGCAGTCACTGATGTTTGAGAGAAGTCAGTAACTGTCATGGACAGATATTTGTTACCCAAGTACCATTTTGCACTATATGGAAAGCAAATCTGAATTATAAAAGCATTCATCACTAATGCAAGACAAGTATCAATCACATCAAGAAACTTCCTAGAATCTCTTTATCCTTTTCCCTTCCCACCCTTTTCCCTTCCCACCTCAATTCCAGCCACTCTCCCAGATTTCTTGGCATTTTATGATCATCTGTATTGCGGTATTCATGTCCAAGCAATGCTTTTGCCTCCTCCTTATCTGTCCTAGTGTTGCAGACTTTTACCCATTATACTGTAAATTCAAGGCCAGGGTCTCTTCTACTTCCTTTCTAGTTTCTCTCAAATGTACACTAGTTGACCAATGGATGCACTGCTTGGGTATGCAGTTATCCATTCATCTAACATACATCTCTCAGAACCTACGTGAATACATGTTGGCTGAGTGTTTGGGGAAGGGCCCTCAAAGGATCCCCATAAGACAAGGCCTCGTCCTTAAGGCTTATACCACTTTACACAGAGTTTCCAGTAAACGCTATAGAATGACCGCAATGAACACTTTAAGGAAAATGCTGCTATGCTACCAATCGCGCTCCTTTTCTCCCCTAAAACACATGCCATGTATCACTTTTTTTTTTTTTTTTTTAATTAAACGAGTTAGGGAGCTTTATTCATCACAACTAACATGCCAAGGAAGGGTGATCCGGGAATGAAAATACTAGCTTACTAAGCTCCTAAAAAATTAAAAGTGGTCCAGCTTTAGCCCGGTGCCGTAACTCCCGGTGCCCTAACTCCCCGCCCCCAAAACCAATGGCCTCCCCGCGCCAGCCTCGGTCCTCGCCACCGATGGAGCGCAAACCCCAGGCCTCTGGGTCCCGGTCTCCGCAGCCTCCCCGGGTAAGGCCTTGCACGACCGGACG
>NW_007726978.1:158402-159740 GCF_000696425.1 Galeopterus variegatus | reverse complement strand
CGCCCGGAGAGTGGGGTTGGTCCGCGCCGGTGCTTGGTCTGTGTGCGGGATGTGGGACCCCCGAAGGGACCCCGGTGGCGCCGGTTTTTCCTTTCTGAGCAGGTTTCCCAGCTCAGTGTGGAGAAACGGCCGATTCCTCGCCCGCCACTCCCGACCCAGGCCTCCTGGGCGCCCCTGCGGGGAGGCCGCGGTCCCAGTGCTGTCTGTCCCCGAGGCCTGGGGCCGAGCCGCCGAGGGCAGGCGGGACTTTTTTATATTGCTTCTATCTTTTTGTAACCTCTTGGAAGTTTATAAACATTTCTGACACATTGTCTGTAGCTACTAGCTTAGAGCTGCTGTCCTCTGCCTACTAGTCATGCTCCTTCGCCATCTTCCCCATAGGACAGAGGTCAGGATTTTACGCCGCCTTCTTCCTGTTCAGCAGTGCCCTAGAATCTGTTTTCTAACCCCGTGTGGCATTTGCCATCTTCGGTAGTCTTGATTTATCTCTTCGTGTACAGAGTGGTGTAAGGGAAAGCGCAGTCTTAGAAATCAGCCAGCCCTACATCTTAATCCCTCCTCTGCTTCTGGGTGGTTTGGGGCAATTAATCATTCTGAGCTACATCGGTAAAATAAGGACAATAATACCCACCTCCTAAGGGTGTGAAAGTTAAATAAACTCAGAGATTGGCACATAGAAGACCCTCAAATTTCTTTTCCTTATTCAAAAAGTTAAACCCCTGCAATCTAACTTCTGCTCAAACGTCTGCTGAAACAAGATATTTCAAAGGTAACCAAGGACCTATAATTACCAAATCCAAGGATCTGTTCTAATCTTCAGATCTATGTCCAAGAAGGAAACAATATGCATATTTGGAAGGGAAGTGCAATTCAGGCCAGGCTCTTGTGGGTCTCCGCTGTACTTGCGGTCACACCGGACAGCTCCAGGGCGGGGGGCTTGAATGATCAGAAGGCTCTCTCATTCGCAAAGCCCTCATTTCATGCTGGCCGTCAGCTCCAACACCTCTGTATGGCTTCTCCATGTAGTCTAGGCGTCTTCACAACATGGTAGCTGGGTGCCAAGAACCACCGTGGAAATGACCCTGCATTACTTTTACTGCATATGTTTGTTGAAGCAGCCAGGAAGGCCTGCTCAATTACAAGGATAGGAAACAGACAGGACCTGTAGGTGAGGGTGTGGCAAGATTTTGGAAGTGCATGTGGGACTCAAAATATTGCTGTGGACATTTTTGGAAAATACAATAATCTCTTATCCTTTGAACTCATCCTTACCTCATTCCACTTTGTATTAGTCATTTTCATATTTGTCTAATCTCCCCTAATATACAGTAAACTTCT
>NW_007726978.1:154566-157342 GCF_000696425.1 Galeopterus variegatus | reverse complement strand
ACTGGATGCTCTGAATAGCTTTTGTGAATGACCCTTCCACCATTCTTCAGTCTTTGTGCTGGTACGTGCTACCCAGGATTGTCCAACCACAATATGCCACCTGATCTACATCTATCAGGAATATCACTCTACCTTGACTTCTCACAACATTTTAGCACATCCCACAAGAAAATCTCTTTTTCTAAATGTAAAATGCTTTGTCTTTTCAAATAGATTGTAAGTCTGTTGAGGACAGAGGGAAATCCATTTTGGGCCAGAACAATGCCTTATATGGAATAGGTGTCCAATAAAGTATTTGTTGATTAAAAAACCATTCTACTCTTAAAGGATCCTTTTTTGTTTTTGTTCAGTTATGGCTGGTTCTCCATATGAGTAGAGAAAACACAAGGAAACAATATTAAAGTAATATAAGTTTAATAAAGATTTCCTAATATTAACTAATTTTGCAAGGGGAAGTGGAGAAATGAGCCTGTTGTAGACTAGATTTAAATTTTTTAAATAAATGGCCAGTTAGCTCAGTTGGTTAGAGCACCATTTTGTAACACCAGGGTCAAAGGTTCAGATCCCCATACTGGCCAGTAGCCAGAAAAAAAAAAGTTTTAAAAATAAAAAAATGAATTACTATTTCTAGAGAATAATTTAGGAGTTGTTTATTTGTGTAATAGTGTGTTACAAATATTGAGGATTTAAACATTTTGACCAAGTTTCCCCAAAACATGATAGTTTAAGCCTGGACCCTATAAGAAGCTGAAAATGAAAGCCAAGTATCCAAGTACATCCAACACAAATGTAGGTGAAGCTTTTGGAACCTCAAAACCCAAAAGTCTTGATTCTTAATCTGTGACTTCATTCCTGTTCAATCTCTTATTTCCTCAATTTTGTAAAAGGGAAATTATTTCTATTGTCAGTCAAGGGATTTTAAAAATAATAAAACTTCAAAGGTAATACAGTCAAATTAAAAAGTCTATGCTTCAGAATATTTTCCCCAAATACTGCGTGTATGAACTGAGCAAAATGGTTCTTACAAGGTAGAAAATTTTATTTTACTAAAAATAATGTGTCATTTTAGACAAAATTAAAATTTTCCCATGGTTGCTAATATTTCTGCTCATTGAATACCCAATTTAAGCTCAATTCTTCATTGAACATGTAATTAGCATAGAGACAGATAATAGATATAAAGAGGATACAAATATCACATTACTAAATTTTTATTTATTTATTGTATTATTTTATTTTATTTATTTTTGGTGGTTGGCTGGTTCAGGGGATCTGAACACTCGACCTTGGTGTGACTAAATTTTTAAGAGGAATAAAGTAATAAGCATTTGATATGGAATTCTTCAAATGGTTCCTTCCTGAAGGTAATTCAAAATGCTGACCCATGTTGCAGTAGTGTTTGAGAATAAGAAAGTGATGGAGATGACAGAAGACATATTTCCTGGCTCAAGTTGGAGAAGATATAATAAGAAATCATAAACAGACTTGTGAGGTGTAAACTTAGGGAGAAATTTGGTGAGCTCTAAACTAAACTTAAAAAAAAAAAACTAATCTTCCATTTCATTTTGTGCTTAAACTTTTGAAATATAGTTCAAGAAACCAAGAAATCTGAGAAAAAGAATGACATTGTGCTTTTATTTTTTTCTAGTTAAATATACAATGTTGATAACTGTTCTCATGAAATAGACCTTTGTAATTTTACTGATTTACATGAGTTGTGTAAGTTACACAATTTATAAGGCTTGATGCAGAAATGAAGCATTAAGGTGAACTACAGAAATGTTAAGTCAACACACTGATGCACACACACATCTAAGATGTGAATCATGAATCCACTGCTGTGGCCAGAACCTATACATTGATTCTGAAAAAAATGACCAGTTGCTGGTAAAAGTGGAGAGGGCATGGGCCCATTCCAGTCCCTCAGGACTCCATAATGGCTTCTGAGAAAAACAGTGCCATGTCCCAAGAACAGTATGAGGCAGAGGCTCTGTGTAGTTTGCTGTTTAGTTATACTTCTGGTACTAGATTGAATTTCAGATTGAGGGAGTTAGATGATGACTTCTAAGAAATACCCAAGCACCTGGTGTTGGGAAGGTCCCTCTGTCAAAGTTAAAGTGCTCTTTAAATACCACAAATAAACATCACATTGCAGCAGGGACTTTTAGAGGCAAGACTGATTAACCAGGGGCTGAAATCCCTGTATCAGACACCCAAGTCAGTTAAAAACAGAAAGATATCATTATACGAACAATCGGGGGGTGGGGGGTGGGGGGGGAGAAGAGTATGGCAAAATAGACCACAAATCAATTTCATAATAGCTAAAAGTCCTTAATTTAAAAATAGAGTGCTAGAAGATCATACATCTAGAGATTTGAACTTAATAGGACCTAGATTTAAGGATAATGGGTAAAACAACTACCTTGAAGAACATAAGTCAGAAATAACCTAGTTTTGCTAGTGTTTGGTGAAACATTTTGCATAGTGGCTGGAAAGCAGCACTAGAGATTACATAAAATGAAAATATTGGTAGTCACAGGACTTTGAGAAAGGAAGGGAAAAAATTAATGAAAGTGACACACACCAAATGGAGAGGGAGTATGAAGGTCATCTACACGTGGCTCTACAACCCAGGCTAGAGAACTCTTCCTGCTTGTGCATGGTTAATCAGAGTGGAGTCTGGAAAAATCTAAATAAGGATGTAGTTCTCTGACTCACTCAGATCTAACCAAAACAACACTACTGTTTTTGGTTTGGTTTTGGTTTTGGTTTTGGT
>NW_007726978.1:152252-154013 GCF_000696425.1 Galeopterus variegatus | reverse complement strand
GTCACATGCATGCATAGATGACCAATTCCCCCGGTTATTCCACCTACTGCAGATTAAGTTGTCCTCGTCTGTCCCAATATCTTAGAGGAAGGTGGTTTTTTCATGTCACCTAATGGAAGGGGAAAGAGTAAGAGGAAGCAGGCTTCCTTTTTATGGCAGTTTTCTTAAAAGGAAGTGGTATTTCTTCAAAGGTCCACATCAAGCGAAGGTCTTGGTGAGCACGTCTTCATGCTGCTGCAGGTGAAGTGTGCCAATTCCTACAGCGGGGGCTGGCAAGGAGGGCCGGCTCACAAGCCGGAGCTGGCATCAGAGGAGAGAAGAAAGAAAAGGACATTTTGACTGGATCAGAGCTCTGCTTAGTTCCACCGAGTGGGGGCATGTATTTCTCTGAGCTTGTTTAACCATGAATCACCTCTTCTGAAAAATGAGTTACATAGAATAGCATGATAAGATGCTTCTTAAGTAACTATTAGTTGGTTTTAGCTGTAGAGCTTCCTTAATTAGAATTCTTTGCAGGTGAAATGATGTGAGCCTAGCAGACAAGTATCAAATAAGTGAACTGAGTTCTAATCAAAACAGAATAGAAAGATAAACAGAAGCACAATTCTTTTTCTCATTGTTTTTCCCTTCCTAAAGAACAAGCAAGACACACACCCGCCTTGGATGTACACCAGCTTTGTAGATGGGCCTGGAACAAGTGTTATTGGGTGTATCCAGTTCTACAGCGTAAAATAAGCTGCTCCTCACCCTGCTCCTCTGAGGCTTGGACAAGACATGCAGAAGAGGCTAGCAGGAAAGGCAACCAACAGGTAAAGACTTTTACTTTTCTGAGTATAACCACTTTTTTTTTTACACTATTTTAGTATGTACACATATACGAGTGGTCTTCAAAAAGTTCATAGAAGATTGTATCATGTTTCAATTATGTTTTTCCACAAACTTTTTAAAGTACCCTCGTACATCTCCATGAGCACTCTCCTAAAACTAGATTTTATATTTTAGTTTATCTTTAAATAATTGGACTGGCAATAGGGGTAAACCCATTTGCTGGTACTCCATGAGAAATAACACACACACACGAAAAAAAACTACAAGAGAGAAAGAGCTATCACCTTGCAGGCCAATTGCTTCTCAAACCTTGGAGAAACAAAACACCATGGACCCATGTTCTGAGGTTCCTCCTGACTCCAAATAAAATCTATAAAAGAAGAAATTCATTTCAGCACCTCGAGTAAACATATACACCCAAAAAAGGTGGGAGGAGAGATATGTATGCCTTTCCAATATGGCATAGTGTTGCTTGTCATTTTCCTTTTTCTGACAAATACGTAGTCATGTGTCCACCACAATAATCATGATTTAGAACAGTTCTATCAACTCCCCAAATTTCCTCATCCTGTCCCTTTGTAGTCAACTCCCCTTCCCACCCCCCAGCACTGGCAACCACTGGTCTTTTCTATCTCGCCACAATTTTGCCTTTTCCAGAATGTCATATAAATGCAATCATACAGTATTTAGCCTTTTGGGTCTGGCTTCTTTGAATTAGTAAAATACATTTGTGAGTCATCCACAAGTGTTAAGTATAGCAACAGCCCACTCCTTTCTGTTGTCAAATAGTATGATATTGTAGGGATACACCACAAATTGTTGATTCATTCATCAGCTGAAGGGCCATTTTGCTTGTTTCCAGTTTGGAGCAATTATTTATTTATTTTTTTCCTTTTTGTCTTTTTTCGTGACCGGCAACGGATCGCAACCCTC
>NW_007726978.1:148388-151360 GCF_000696425.1 Galeopterus variegatus | reverse complement strand
CCCGTACCGGACCGGGACCGGCAATGGATCGGCAACGGGATTGCAACCCTCGGTGTTGCGCCCGCACCTCGCTCACCCAGTGAGCGGCTGGTCCGTATGTGGGATCCGAACCCTTGGCGGGAGCGCCGCCGCACTCCCAAGCGGCGCACTGTAGCAGTGCGCCACCGGGCCGGCCCAAGTTTGGAGCAATTATGAATAAAGCTGCTATAAGCATTTGCATACAGATTTTTGTGTGACTGTGTTTGCATTTTTCTCAGGTAAATACCTAGGAGTGGGATTGCTGGGTCATATGGTAACTCAATGTTTAATTTGATAAGAAACTGACTGTTTATTCTAGAGTGTCTGCACCATTTTGCATTCCCACCAGCAGTGAGTGAGGGTCCCAGTTGCTCTGCATCCCCAGCACTTCTTCTGTTTTAATTTTAGCTATTCTAACAGGTATGTAGCCATACCTCATTTTGACTTAATTTTCATTTCCCTTATCGCTAATGATATTGAGCATCTTTTCATGTGCTTATTTGCCATCAAGTTCTTTGGAGAAGTACCTATTCAAAGCTTTTGCACATTTTGAAAAATTGGATTATTTGTTTTCTTACCATTGAGTTTTAAGAGCTCTTTAAAAATTCTACATAGTCCTTTGTCAGATATGTATTTGCTAATATTTTCTTCCTGTTTGTGGCCTGTCTTTTTATTTTCTTTACAGGCCTTACATAATGCAAACACTTTTCATTTTGATAAAGCCCAATTTTTCTTTTATGGAACCTGCTTTTGGTGTCATGTCTAAGAACTTTTTTGCCTAATCCAAGGTCACAAAGATTTTCTCCTGTTTTCTTCTAGGAGTTTTAGAGTTTTACATTTTACATTTAGGTCTATGATCAGTTTTCAGTTAATTTCTGTGTAAGGTACATACAGACATCCAATATTCCAGCCCCATTTGTTGAAGGGCCTGTCTTTTATGATTACACTGTATTTCTCATAAATGGTGGAATAACGTTACCCCCAAACTCTCAAGAAATTACTTTTAGATGAGAGAAAGAATGACACAGAGTGACACTGAGACAGACATGGAGGCACTGGCTCTAGTGGAACTTTTCTCGTTATCTTCAGATTCCGTGAACATCAAGCTTCTGATAACTCTCATGGTCCCCCCACTATTTCATTTGAAATAGTTTGCATACGTTTCATATATTTGAAAGCCAGGACATGGAGGCACTGGCTCTAGTGGAACTTTTCTCGTTATCTTCAGATTCCGTGAACATCAAACTTCTGATAACTCTCATGGTCCCC
The DNA here is from genome assembly GCF_000696425.1 of Galeopterus variegatus. Taxonomy (NCBI): domain Eukaryota; kingdom Metazoa; phylum Chordata; class Mammalia; order Dermoptera; family Cynocephalidae; genus Galeopterus; species Galeopterus variegatus. The sequence goes on along the minus strand of NW_007726978.1, from coordinate 150,073 downwards.
CCACTATTTCATTTGAAATAGTTTGCATAGGTTTCATATATTTGAAAGCCAAAAAAACCCGAACAAGACCCACTCTTTACCTTTAACATGTCTGTATTTGCTCATCTCTTGTTGTAATGAATCCAAGGGGAAAGGGCAGAGTTCTTCTATTCGGATAATGGCAAAGTGATGCTTTTTGGCCCCCAAAGATTCTCTTTGCTTCAGCAGGGCATAGAAATGTTTGCCACAGCAGAATACAAGTGTCTTAACACTGTTGGGCAGAGAAGGGGCAATGGGGTGGGGAGAAGTAAGAACTGTATCAGAAGAAAGGGGAGATGATGGGGGTTTAAATACCTCAGTAATGTATTAGTGGGAGTTCTGTAGCTGGTTCAGTCACAGGCTATGCTCTGGCAATCCTTTCACCACATACGCCTCTGAAGTTCACTCTTCCATGCACACGCTAATTCTCCCCCACCGACTTACAGGGCTTATGTCAGGATAGAGGAGATTTGGGTCACTGTGGATTCCTTACCGTGAACTAATTTTCCCATTAATTAAAATTCTACCCAAGTATGAAAACAGAGATACACATCAAATTACTTTTTTGGATCCACAGATGAATCACCAATGACCGGTTTGAATGTTGTTCCTGGTGCCATTTCTTGAAGAGTCGACACGGCCGCCTATGGGGGTAAGAAACCACACACCTATCAGCGAATGGAACAGAGGAGAAGCTTTTACTTATCGGGGATCTTTACGAAAAAATAGTGGCAAAATTCTAGACTAGCAAGTAAACACATGTACTAATAATCACAGAATCTTTCCAAAAAATATCAGTTCTGTATATGTCAAAGCAAAATTATTTTTCTGGGATTACATAAGATTGCCTTTGTCTGGTGCCACAGTAAAGGTTTCACAATAAACTTATAAGGATCAAAATTTCAATTTGCACACAACTTTATTATCAATAAAAAAATATGCTTTAATTTTTTCAAATTGGAAACATCTTATAGAATTTACATTGTGAACCAAAATACCTAAGCTAGGGCAATTATTTCTTGTTTGGACCATAATTTATAAGTGAAAGCTATTCAGTCAGTGCAACTAGAAACAACAATGTCTGTTTTTATGATGAAAAGAAATTTCATTAATTAGTTCAATTTAAATAAATATTTGTTGCCAAGGGTACAGAGTAGACAATTGATGAAGCCAAGGTTGGAGATTTGATCCCTTTTGCTTTTTTATTTTATTTTATTTTTTTGGTGGCTGGCTGGTAACAGGGACTGAACCCTGGACCTTGGTGTTATCAACACCATGCTCTACCAGCTGAGCTAACCCCTTTTGCTTTCATCCAGTTAGTGTCTCTATATTCTCATCCCAAACAGGCATATAACATTTTGACTAGGCCATTGTGGAGCAGCCACATTGATGCTAGGATATGCTGATACATCCTAAAAAACGAATATTAAATATTCAGCTATTCTTATTATTAAATAAGGCGTGAAAGAGGTAATCTTTCTCCATTCTGAACCATCGGCTTCCCAGGGTAGGAATCAAAAGGAGCTCGGCGGGCCTGCCCGGTGGCGCACTGGATAAGTGCGCTGCTTGGGAAGCGCGGCGGCGCTCCCGCCGAGGGTTCGGATCCCACATACAGACCGGTTCCCGCTCACTGGCTGAGCGAGGCGCAGGAGCAGCCCCGAGGGTTG
>NW_007726978.1:134414-147407 GCF_000696425.1 Galeopterus variegatus | reverse complement strand
AAAAAAAAAAAAAAAAAAAAAAAAAAAAAAAAAAAAAAAAAAAAAAAAGGAGCTCGGGTTCAGAACTGAATGGAAAATGGGCTGGGATTCAGGTACCACCTGGCAAACCACATACGGCCCTGAGTCATGTCTCCATGCGACAAATCATCTCCAAATAGGCCAATGAAAAAAAGGGTTGACTCATATTCTGATAGGTCACTTGTACCAATAATTCAATTTTCAGGAAGAAATCGGAATTCAATAATAGTCATATTTATTTTCAGTTGATACTACATGTTTAATCAAGATATTTAAAGACCTGTCTTATTTGATAAGTTATATATTAGATGTGGGGGAAGGGGTAGAATATTAGGGCCAGAATATGGTCTGTTATTATCAGTTTCAAACAGCAGAAGAAATTCTCTTGGTTAGAGAATGGTGTTGATACCACCAAGGTCTGGTGTTCAATTCCTGTACCAGCCAGCACACACACAAAAAAGAAATTCTCAATAAAATTCCTAAGAGTTCACTCAATACTTAGTAATTACATGTATTATATTTAATATCATTATACTCTTTTATAGTTATGATTAAGGGAACATGTGACAACTTTGGCAGATACAATGAAAGTTGGGTCAAGAATCTCAGATGTATGTATTTCTTAGAAATAAATTATAGTAATTTTACATTTTTTTTTTTTAAAGATGACCGGTAAGGGGATCTTAACCCTTGACTTGGTGTTGTCAGGATCATGCTCACCCAGTGAGCAAACCAGCCATCCCTATATAGGATCCAAACCCGCGGCCTTGGTGTTGTCAGCACCGCACTCTCCCGAGTGAGCCACTGGGCCGGCCCGTAATTTTACATTTTGACTTGGCCCTTTTAACATTGCTGTTTCAAATATCTGTGTCAAGGGCTAGCTGGTTAGCTCAGTTGGTTAGAGCATAGTGCTGATAACACCAAGGTCCAGGGTTCCATCCCTGTACCGGCCAATCACCAAGAAAAAAAAAAAGCAAAGTATCTGTGTCAAAATAGGCCCATCAGAAAAACTGAGTTAAAGGGATTGCATTAACTTTTCTTGAATGTTCTGTGATGCTTCTAGGCCCATGAGGCCATCTCAAAATTTTTCCGTTGTCTGCAGGAACACTGGGTAAGAAGATAAGTAGACCACAACAAATGAACTACTGCCACTGGGCAGACTACTTGAAATGCCTTTCCTTGATATTGACTCGATATTGACTCCCAGGGCAGGGACTAGGGTGAGTCAGGTGAGGAACCTAGAGTGCAGAGTTTAAGGAGGTGCTGACTCTAGGGCCATGGAAGATGCTGACTCTAGGCCCAGCCTCGGAGTGAGTGCCCCCTTGCTCCCCTGCAAATGCTAGGAACTGCTTAAAACAACAGGTGGAAACAAATACTCACAGCTTTCCACAGCACCCCTCCATTCCAAATATACTCTAAAACCTTTGGGTGCAGTACAAGATATTCTTAAATAGCCAAATTCTAAATGTCTTTTCAGCCACATCCAAACAAATGCAAATTTTTTAATGCTAATCCCAATTAAAACTCTCATATGAGCCTGAAAAAAATTATAGCAGATGGGATAAACATGTGCTTAGTAGTATTTATTATCTTGAACACTGACATTTGAAAACTAGCATACTTTTGTGATTTGAAAAAATACATTGTGGGGCCGGCCCGGTGGCGCACTGGAGAGTGTGCCGCTTGGGAGCGCGGCGGCGCTCCCGCCGAGGGTTCGGATCCCACGTAGAGACCGGTTGCACTGGAGAGTGCGCCGCTTGGGAGCGCGGCGGCGCTCCCGCCGAGGGTTTGGATCCCACGTAGAGACCAGTCCGCTCACTGGCTGAGCGCGGTGTGGGCACAACACTGAGGGTTGTGATCCCATTACCGGTCAGTAAAAAAAAGACAAAAAGGAAAAGAAAAAAAAAATACATTGTGCACTTAACACTTAAACAGGTAAACCAAAAGAAAATGTACCTTTTTAAAGAACTATAGCAATAAGCTACATTGTTGCAATATTTATGCTTATTGAAACAGGCGTCATGATAAATCATTTAACAGCAATAAATCTTAATAAAGGACGATGAATAATACCATTCATTTTTATCAAAATACTTTAAATTCCCAACTTGCTACTGTCAGCATAGTAGTGCTTAGACCATTCTGACTTCAAAACTTTTTCTAAAAAGTTATTTCTGGGACTGGCCAGTGAGCTCAATTGGTTAGACTACGGTGTTATAACACCAAGGTCAAGGGTTTACATCCCCATAACGACCATCCACCAAAAAACAAAAACAAATAAATAAATAAGTTATTTCTGCTCAGATTAGGACACCAGTGTAATATCTGCTAGCTCTATGCTTCATTACAGTGAGAAAAGAAATCTACCTATATTTCCAATTATTCTTAAAACGTTAAATAAAAATGACAGCAGCAAAGTCAATTAAAACTAAAGATGTTATCAACCTAAGTATCTACTAGCAAACGAATGAATAAAGAAAATGTGACAAGGGCCAACCCCGTGGTGCACTTGGGAGAATGCAGCATAAAACTAAAGATGTTATCAACCTAAGTATCTACTAGCAAACGAATGAATAAAGAAAATGTGGCAAGGGCCAACCCCGTGGCGCACTTGGGAGAATGCAGCGGGGCCAACCCCGTGGTGCACTTGGGAGAATGCAGCACTGGGAGCGCAGCGAAGCTCCAGCCGCGGGTTCAGATCCTATATGGGAGTGGCCGGTGCGCTCACTGGCTGAGCGCGGTGTGGGCGACACCACGCCAAGGGTTACGATCCCCTTACCGGTCACAAAAAAGACAAAAAAAAAAAAAAAAGAAAGAAAGAAAATGTGGCAAATATATACAATGGAATACTATTCAGCCATAAAAAGAATGAAATCCCGTCATTCTTGGTAACATGGATGAGCTTGGAGGACATTTCATTAAGTGAAATAGCCAGGAACAGAAAGAGAATTACCACATGTCCTCGCTCATATGTGGACATTAAGAAAGTTGATCACATAGAAGTAGAGAGTAGAATGGTAGTTCTGGAAAGGGCAGGGAGCAGGGGGTTAGTGAGAGGTTGGTTAACAGATACAAAAGTACAACTAGATAGAGGAATAAGGTCTAGTGTTCCAGAGCACTATAGGGTGGCTACGATTCACGGCAATTTGTTGTATACTATCAATTAGCTAGAACAGAGGATTTTGAATGTTTCCCAACACAAAGAAATGATAAATATTTGAGGTAATAAAAAAAGCAAAAACAAAAAACAGTGGTTGCCAGGGTTTCAGGACAGGAGGGACGGAGGGAGGGATGAATAGGTGTAGCACAGGGGACTTTTAGGGCAGTGGAACTATACAGTATGACACTGTAATGGTGGGTACATGACATTATGTCTTTGGAAAAACCCATAGAACTGTACAACACAAAGAGGGAATTCTAATGTAAACTTCAGTTGATAATAATGTATCAATATTGGTTCATAATCATAACAAATGTAGCAGACATAATGTAAATGTTAACAACAGGATAAACTAGGTGTATGGGGGGCTATGGAACTGTCTGTTACTTCTCTTCAATATGTCTATAAACCAAAAACTGCTATTAAGATATCCTATTACAAAAAAACCCTAAAAACCTAAAAATATGTTTCCATAATTTAGAAATATAATTAGATATAGAAAATAGAGAAAAATGGAGTACAAAAAATGACAATAGGAGAAAGGCTTATTAACCAGCTTTTTCTACTTACAGGAAACCTGAGTAACATCTTAGGAGAAGCAACAAGGAGGGGTTTCCTGAAGTTCCGGACCATCTGTCTCCTAAGCAAGTGGAAATACTGTGCAGGAGTAGTGGGGTGGACCACGAACATGTTTACGGTGTCTCCATCCACCCCCTCTTCCAGGCTGTCACACATCTGGGAGAGAAATGCAAAGAAAGAGGATGCTCAGACAGCCTGCTTCAATCGTAATGACAGTGGGCTAGCCAGAGGGTGACACAAGCGTTCTCAATTAGGACGAGAGAAGATATTTCTCTCCATTACAGGAAAATAACAGAAGGTAAGTGTACAGCCTGTAAAGTATAAGTGTCATATGGCTCTCTCCATTGGCCCAATGCTGTGTCATCTAACATGGTTGTTTCCAAACACAGCTGATTGCAAGAATCACCTGGGGAGGACTTTTTAGAAAATACAGATTTTCGTTGCTGTGGAGTTAAGACAGTGAAAGGAAGCACTATCAGAATCTCACTCTCCTAATGAAATAAACCAAATTATAGTGTGTGTGTGTGTGCGTGTGTGTGTGTGTGAGAGACAAAAAATCAAAAGCAGCTAACAAACAAGCTTGAAAAATTGAGGGCAAGGAAATGAAATCTCAGAAGATCTCAGTGGGATAGAAAGCTGAGGCATGGCTCCTAACCCTACTCCAGAAACAGTGGAGGGAAAGAAAGTAAGCTGACAAAATCCTGAGAATTCTTACTACCACCCTCCAGTTTGGAGAGAGGGAGCGAGCAGCACTCTGTGGAAAAACAAAGGCAAAATCTTCCAGAGTAGATGCCCCTACAGAGCTCAAAAGAGGCAGCCAGGGCTGCTGGACTTGCCCATGGAAACAATACATACCCCTGACTCGTGGCATTAGCTATTGAATCTCTGAGGAAAGAGCAGAATTTGTCTAGAAAACCTCTCCCTCCAACAGAGTTTTCCCCTCCCACTACAATCCTCAAGCTCCAAAAGCTGGAACCTGTATTCAACTGTTGCTTCAAGAAGGTAAGTTGGTACCAACTGGGAAGGATGTTTAAGGGAATTCACCCACACCCTATCAGAGCAACTCTAAGGTCTTTGAAGAGTTGCCCTAGATAAACAAAGACAAGATGAAAGGAAATGACATGGCAGCAATGTAAACACCATACAGCCAAATAACTTTATATAAGGCGGGGTGGAGCAGGAGGGGGTTGGAAAGGAACATAGTATGCAAAGGGCAGATAGTTTTAAAGAAAGTACAGCAGAACTAGATAAGAACAAACAGTGCAATGCTAAGAAAATAAAGTGAAAGCCAAAACCCACTGTTACAGATCTAATAAATAAATATGAAACATCAAGAACAGAGAACAGGGCTGCCTGGTTAGCTCAGCTGGATAGAGCACAGCCTTAAAACTCCAACGTCACGGGTTCAGATCCCTCTACCAGCCCAGCCAGCCACCTCACCCCCCAAAAAAGAAACAGAACAGGTGGGTCTAAAAATGAATGGCACAAAGAGCTTGAGATAATCCAATGAAATAAGCAAGCACTTATATAAACAGCAAATACTCTCCTAAGCACTTTACATATATTAATTCTTTTGCAGGGCTAAAAATAAAAATAGAATTAGTGGTAGTAGGACTTGAGATAATCACAGTGAAAGGAGACGAAATGATAATAAAAACAATAAAGAGCAAACACATATAAATGTCAATTATTGTTCTAAGCAGTTTACATATATTGACTCTGTGTGCCTCTCAGCAATCTTGAGATAGGTATTATAATGTTATTAACATGGTCTTAGTAATTTTAATGTATATGTAAATGGTCCTTTCAATAACCTGGCTTCTTGGTTCCTTTGACTCATGTCTTCCAACAACACTGTCTTCCATCCTACCTCAATAACCCATTCCCATGGTTTCTTAGTCCATTCAGGGAGTTATAACAAAATACCATAAGCTGGGTACCTTATAAAAAGCAGAATTTTATTTCTCATAGTTCAGGAGGCTGGGAAGTCCAAGATCAAGGCACTAGCAGATTCAGTGTCTGGTGAGGGCCCATTTCCTGGGTCATAGATGGTGTATTCTCCCTGTGTCCTCACATGGTGGAAGAGGCAAGGGGTCTCTCTAGGGCCTCTTTTATGAGGGCATGAATTCCATTTGTGAGGGCTCCACCCACATGACCTAATCACCTGCCATAGGCCCCACCTCCTAATACCATCGTCATGGGGGTGAGGATTTCAACCTATGAATTCTGGGGGGGACACAAACACAGACAACAGCACTAGGTGATAGCCTTGTTCCAATCAATAACAAGACTCTTCCATAAGCTCCACTGTATGCATTCCACTCTCTGACTTATCCTTCTAGCTCACTTCCTTTAATGCTTGGACTCCAGCCATGCTTCAACCTCATCAAGACTCAAACACATTGATCCTATCACCTCCTCACTGTCCTCCACTCTTTTCATGTCTTCTCTCTCAACCTTGTCTGACTTCTGTTCCACGGTCAGTCATTATAATCACTCTTTTGCATATACCCGTGAGTCCCTTGGCCCTTTCTCACTCCCAGCCATAACCCTAGTTAATCCCAACTTTCCACCTGTGCCATGTCTGCAGGGAATGAAGCTGGAGAAAAAACACAATCACACTGATGGGCTCAATTTAAAATGCTGAGTAAGAATCTCAAGTGGGCCCTTAATGCTCTTATACTCTTATCCTTTATTTCCCCAATTCACTAATTCTCCTCCTCTCCTGGATGACTAATTCTCACCTTTAAACCCAGGAGCTCCTCCTACATCATCACTCTCAGCTAATGACCTAAGAGAACTTCCTCGGACCCTGCCACGACATCTATGCATACACTGTCATGTGCATCCATATTCTCTGCCTTCCAATCATTACAATAGACTGACTGCCAAGCTCCTGTCTAAAGCTGATCCAACCCTTCATGCACTAGATCCCATCCCATCTTGTCCACTCAAGGAAATCACTCCAGTTACCCCGCTCTCCCCCTATATCATCATTTCCTTCTTCCCTACTAGATCATGCCCATCAGCAGACATGCTGCTATTTACTACCTTTAAAACAAAACAGGGGCTGGTCAGTTAGCTCAGTTGGTTAGAGCTCTTTTGGTGTTGTAACACCAAAGTCAAGGGTTTGGATCCCTGAACCAGCCAGCTGCAAAAATAAGAACTTGACACAAGTTCCCCCACCAACTACTGCCCCATTTCCTTTTGCTTTTTGCAGCAAAGCACATCAAAAGAATCATCTAAACATTTCTCCTTTGACTAAGTTCTGGAGATCTATTGTACAGTATGGTGACTGTAGTTAATAATAATGTATGGTATATTTGAAAATTGCTGACAGTACATTTTAAATGTTCTCATCACAAAAAGTGGTAAGTATGTGAGCTGATGAATATGTTAATTAACTTGATTTAATCATCTCACAATGTGTACATATATCAAAACATCACATTGTACAACCAACATTAATATATACAATTTTTCATTTATCAATTAAAAAAATGTTTTAAAGGCTGGCCAGTGAGCTCACTTGGTTAGAGTGCAGTGTTTTAACACCAAGATCAAGGGTTCAGATCCCTGCACTGGCCAGCCAGCAAAAAAATAAATAAAAGTTAAGAATAAATAATTAAACTTTCCTCCTTTCAGATACTACTAAATACATTCTCATTAGAGTTTTGCTTCTGTCCCTCTATCAAAACTGCAGTTATCAGCCATCAAGAGGCTTCTTTGTTGCTAAATCCAGTGGTTGATTCCCAGTCTTCATCCTAATTGACCTTGACATTCTCGCTGTTGTAATCACCTGCCTTTTTAGACATTCCTCCCACCTCATTGGTTGCGTCTTCTCAGTCCCATTTGCTTGTCTTCTCTCTCTGCAGCCTCCTGAGGTTGGACTATCCCAGGGCTCAATGTGTGGGCAACTTCTCTGCTCTATCTGTACTCGCTCCTTTGTGATTTCATGCAGCCTCAGGACCATAAATATCATCTGTATGCTTATGACTCCCAAATGGGACGTCCTGCCTACTCATTTCCGATATTTCTTCAAAAATTTGTAGCTTTGTATTTCACATGTATTCTTTCATTTATCTACTATTTATTTCTGTAATCTCATTTTTATAAGAATTATTTCTCTGTGTCATTATCTATCAATATAACCATCCATTTATTGTTCTATCTACCTATCTACTAACCTATCATCTATTTATACATTTTCTCTGCACATATGCCATAATGATTATTGATATGCATGTTGATGTACTTAAGGTGATGTGTACTGATGTCTCCATTTACTTTGACGTGAATCAAAAAATAAGATGGATTGATAGATAAAGGAATGATAGATGAATAGATATGTGATAAAACAAGCATAATAAAATATTAATGTGGAATCTAGGGGGTGGGCATGTAGATGTTCACTATAAATTTTCTTCAACCTTTCTGTATATTTGAAAGTTTTTATAATAAACCCTAAGGAAGTAATATGCATAAAGAGACATTGGTAACGATTCTCACCAAATAACAATGGTTATTTCTTTCTTTTTTTTTTTTCCTTTTTGTCTTTTTTCGTGTCCAGCAACGGATCGCAACCCTCAGTGTCGCGCCTGTACCGGACCGGGACCGGCAATGGGATCGCAACCCTCAGTGCTGCGCCCGCACCTCGCTCAGCCAGTGAGCGGGAACTGGTCTGTATGTGGGATCCGAACCCTCAGCGGGAGCGCCGCCGCGCTCTCAAGCGGTGCACTGTAGCAGTGCGCCACCGGGCCAGCCCCTAACAATGGTTATTTCTGGCAGGATATTTAAAATGCTTTAATGATCATGAATTGTTTTATAAAAATACTATCTTACTTGAAAACAGGAGTTTTTTAAAGTAAAAGTACAGATTCCTAACAATCTGATCTGGGTTTAGTCCCTGTATCTGTATCTCTGTTTATCAATAGCTCCCCAGGGAGACATGTTAAGTGAAATAAGTCAAGCATAGAAGGATAAGGACCCCATGTTCTCACTCATCAGTGTAAGCTAAAAAAGTCTATCTCATAGAAGTAGAGAGTAGAATTATGGCTACTAGAGACTGGGAAGGGGACAGGGAATAGGGAGGAAGAGCTTGGTTAACAGATACAGAATCACACATATATAGGAAGAATATGTTTTAGTGTTCTATGGCACTGTTAGGTGATATAGTCAATAATTTATTGTATATTTTCCAATAGCTAGAAGAGAGGATTTCAAATGTTCCAAACACAAAGAAATGATAAATATTTGAGGTTGTGGATATGTTAATCACCCCGATTTGATCATTACACATTGTATACATGTATTGAAACATCACACCGTACACTATAAATATGTACAATTATTACGTGTCAATTAAAAAATAATTAAAACCAAAAAAATCTCCCCAGGGGATTCTGATGATCAGCCTGGTGTAGAAACCACTGATCTTGGCCACGTGGGAGCCACTTTAATTGCCATAAAACCGTGATCCTATTATCCCTGAGGATTATGTTTCCAATACTGACATTGCGCTAAATCTGTTTCATTCAGACACAGTTGGCCCCTGCATCTGTGAGTTCCACAACTGTGGATTCAACCAACTCACAACTGAAAATATTCAGAAAAATAAAATTGTGTCTTGTCCTAAACATGTACAGACTTTTTTTCTTATTATTCCCTAAACAATACAGTATAAAACAACTTTACGTAGCATTTACATTGTATTAAGTATCATACGTAATCTAGAGATGATTTAAAGTATATAGAAGTATGTGCATAGGTTATGTGCAAGCACTACACTATTTTATATCAGGGACTTAAGCATCTGAGGATGTCGGTATCCAGGACAGGTCCTGGAACGAATTCCCCACAGATACTGAGGGACAACTGTGCTACAGTTTAAGGTGAACATATAGTTTAAGGTGAACACTAAGCTATCTGTAGGAGATAGTCCTATTTCAAAGCACCCAGGAAGAAGGAAAACACTTCTGGGGATCCAGAAGCATTCGGCTTACCGTACCTGCAAGAAACGCTCTATGCGACAAGATGAGTGCTCTGGTCCAGCCCCGTCATAGCCGTGTGGAAGGAGGACAACAATACCACTTTGTAGGAGCCACTTGGCCTCTCCTGGAAAAGTCAGGTGCAGGGAGTAAGAACTCTATGGAGCAGAACAGAGCAGTCTAACATGACCTGGAGTGTGAGATCAATGCTACTTTGCTGCCTGGCTCCCCAGAATGTTCATTACATTCATCTTCTGGCACTGTGGCACCATATTTAGGGGGAAAACATCCATTTTGCTGGGTGAAAACCTATGATGCATGTGCCCTGAGCTTCAGTGAGTGCAAGACAAATTCAAAGGTGAATGTCCTGGCTTCCTGGATATGTGCCCTCCTGATTTCACCTCAGGCACAGTTCTTAGGGCAGCTCCCACCTTCCTCATGGCACAGCTAGAACATAGGTCACTGTCCTCAAACAGGGGGCAGAGGACACTTTAGAGTATCTCTGGACATGTCAGAAGTCCAGGCTACTCAGGCACTTTTCATCCTCACAACTAAAAAGTTACAGAGAAACACAACTAGAGGAAAGATGTGAGGTGCAGACTCAAAAATCTAAGAGTGGGTACCCCAGAAAATGGGATTGAGGGTCTTAGAAGAGACTTAGGCTTTTCCTCCATTTATTTTGGATTTTTACAATAAGCAGGTATTGTTTTTGAAACTTTCAACTTTCAGACACATGAGTGTACCTGGATTGAGGGGAATGGGTTTTCCAGGCTGCCCCCCATCTCTCACCACAAAGCCTCACTCTGTCCCTACTGCCTCCTGGTTATCCATGTGGTAGTTGGTCACTGCACACATGGAACACTCTAGAAGCAAGCAAGTGCATTCAAAGGCCCTACAGCCGGGCACATTCCCAGGAGACAAGAGGTGCCCTGCATGGTTGCTGAGTGGCACCCAGACCTCTGCTGACAAAGAATTTGGATGCTCTTCCTGTCAGCTCCTCATACTGTGTGATGGCTGCCACGCCCCACTGGGTGACAGGGAGAGGCCCCCACTCTCTGGAACTGCTGCAGCACACAGGAGGCTCAGGAGCATTCATTTGTCTTCATGAGGCTGGGGCCATGCGTCTGTTACACATCCTTACACTAATACCAACCTCCAGAAATGAATGTGTCAAAGATGATCTGGGCACCATTGAAGAAATCACCAAACTGCGCCTCCCAGAGAGGCAGTAACTTTGGGCTTTCAATGCTTATTCCATACTCGAATCCCAGGACGGCCTCTTCTGACAGGGGGCTGTTGCTGACCTAATCCCAAGGAAGAGAATGAAACACTGTCACGCCAGGGGACACCGAACAGGAGCCAGCAAAGGTAAAGCATCACATTTATACAAACCTCTCAATGGGAGGAGGGGCACAGAGGGAAGTCAGCTTCCGTTCACCACATCCCTGGAGAAAGGAGCCCTGCTGCTCAGTATCACTGAGCACAGGGAAGAGGTGGGAGGAAGAGAGGAAGAGATAAAAGAGGTAGGAACATGTGTATTAAAGATGTTCTTCAAGGATAAGCAATACACTTCTCAGATGACCCACCTTTGGAGCTGAGAGTAAAACTGTCACACAAGCTTTTTTTAAAAAAAGAAAGTCATAAAACAAAGGGTGGAAAGTTATAAAATAAAGGCCTACCTTTGATTAGAATCCATTAATCTAACATCATTTGCACAATAAGTCAAAAGAACCATCATGGTATATTAAAGTAAGAAAAGCAGAATATAAAATTACATGTCTAAGGAGATTAGAGAGAGCTGACACTGAAATGCTACGTGATTCTGAACTGGGATTAAGGACAGATGGTAGTGATGTCTCGGTGTCAACTTCCTGACTGGGATGGTCATGTTGTAGTGAGGAGGAGAATGTCCTCGTTTGTAAGAAATAAACACAGCGGGTTGGCAATTTTGCTTTCGAGTGGTTAGGGATGAGTAAAATTTCCTTAGTATTATACATCCAACATCTTTGTAATTTTGTTTGTTTCAAATTTTTTTAAAAGTATTTTTTCAAGTTACATCTTTATGGAATATGATTTGGCATGAAAAGGAATGAAGTACTGGCATATGGTGTAACATGGACGGACCTGGAAAACATGCTCAGTGAAAGAAGCCAGTCACAAAAGGCCACATAGTATGCCATCCTTTTCATATGAAATCTCCAAAATAGGCAAATCAACAGAAGCAAAAAGTAGATGAGTGTCTGCCAGGGGCTGGAGGCAGGAAGGAATGGGCAGTGACTGCTAATGGGTGCAGAGTTTCTTTTTTGGGGTGATGAAAATGTTCTGAAGTCAGATAGTGGTGATGGTTGCACAACTTCAGGAATATACTAAAAATTGCTGAATTGTACACATCAAAAAGTCAAATTTTATGAGTTGTATCCCAATAAAGCATTTATGTATTTAATTAATTAATTAACTAATTTTTTGGTGCTGGCCGGAACAGGGATCTTAACTCTTGACATTTATGTTAAATACATGCTCTAACCAACTGGGCTAACTGGCCAGCCCTCGATTAAGTGTTTACTTAAAAACAACACCAAAAAAAAAAAAAAAAACCCTCAGGAAAAAAATTATATCCCTACTCTAATTACAACTGAAAATTTGCAATTTTGATGGATAAAAACTCAATAAGGACACATAAAAATAAAAATAGGTGGGCCAGCCCAGTGGCACACTGCTACAGTGCGCCGCTTGGGAAGCGCGGTGGCGCTCCCTCCGAGGGTTCGGATCCCACATACAGACCGGTTCCCGCTCACTGGCTGAGCGGGGTGCGGGAGCAACACCGAGGGTTGCGATCCCGTTGCCGGTCAAGAAAAAAGACAAAAAGGAAAAAAAAATAAAAAATAAATAAAAATAGGTGATTTATTAGCATGGTAGGATTATGCATAATTTATCTTTTCTGATTTCTTTCCTTTTTTTTTTTTTTTTTTTGGTGGCTGGCTAGTACGGGATCCGAACCCTTGACCTTGACACCATAATCTAACCATGTGAGCTAACCAGAGAGCTCATCTTTTCTAATTTCTAGTCTGATTTCAGATATAATCCACATATTAATTTTCTTAAAAAGACTGCTACACCTCTCCAGTTCGTGCGTGTGTAGATGGAATTGGACTGGCCGCTTTGCTTGCATCTCCACCTGGCCTCACCTCATTCTTTTTTTTTGTCTTTTGTCTTTTTTCCGTGTCCGGCAACGGATCGCAACCCTCAGTG
>NW_007726978.1:130649-134105 GCF_000696425.1 Galeopterus variegatus | reverse complement strand
TGCTCCCGCGCCTCGCTCAGCCAGTGAGCGGGAGCCGGTCTGTATGTGGGATCCGAACCCTCGGACGGGAGCGCCGCCGCGCTTCCCAAGCGGCACACTATCCAGTGCGCCACCGGGCCGGCCCATCATTCTTCATCTCTCTTCCCACCCACAGTCAACCCACTCGTATTCTGAATCTGTCCTTTCTGCTGCTTCTGGGACCTGGCTCTACTTCCTCATTGGCTTTCTCCCCTAAGTATAGACAACCAAAAGATTAAAGATAAAACAAGAAATGTTCTCCTGACTCAGGCTCCCCCAGCCATCATTTTCTTTCACAGTCAGGCTTCTAGAAAGAATAATCTAATCTACTTGTCTCCACAGCTTGAACTCCTGTTTACCCTGCAACTAACAACAATTTAGTTCCTGCTCTCACCATTCCATGGAAATAGCTGGTCAACCCTCGAACTTCTGGTTGCTAAGTCCAGTGGACATGTCATTCTTCCTCTTATTTGACTCCTGCCTCCTGGAGTACAATGGCACAGTGACTTCTGGTTTTCCTCCTGCCTTTCTGAATGCTCTTTTGTGAAATACTTTTCCTCCACCTGCCCCGTAAATGTTGTTTCTCCCAGGACTCGACCCTTTGTCCTCTCCTCTTTCTGCTCTGCAGGGAGATTCTACCATCCCTCTGGTTTCAAACCCTCTACACCCTGATTACTTCCAAATTATATCTCCAGACCAGAACCCTTCATTAGCTCCAGACAAGCATATTTAATTGCCTAATAGGAACCTCTGTCCCTCAGCTGCCTCAAAGTCAAATGTTCAAAACTGAAGTCATCAGCTTTCCTTACCAAACCTGTTCCCTCTCCGTTATTCTCTCTTTGGGTGCATGTCATCATCATATACCAGTTTCCCAAGGCGGGAAGCTAGGAGATAACCCAGCTTAGCCTTGCTTCTTTACTGCCTACCTAGGTAGCTCAATCCTACCACTTTTGTGCTCTGAATAGTTCTCAGATCTGGCTCCATCTTCCATCTACACTGCTATTGTCTTAATTCAGGTCCCCATGGTTTCCTGCCTAGAACACTGAGGAGCCTCCTTAACAGTGGTCCTAAGCTCTCATCCTCCCCTAACTTAGGTTCCCAAAGTACTGTCAGGAGCAGTCTTTCTAATATGAAAATCTGCTCCTCTGTTCAAAATTCCTCCATGGCTCCTCTTCCATGTAACACTCAAAGTCTTTCACTAGTTGAGGGGTTTTATCCGGCCAGTGTCTTTTTACTCCTGCATCCACTTCACAGCTTAAACTGCAGTCATACGGAGGTCTTTGTAGTTCCCTGAGCATGTCAGGTTTTCTTACTTCCCAGCTTTTATATGTACTCTTGTGTCCATCTAGAATGTTCTCCATACGTGTATCAGAGAAAACAACTCCTAATGTCCTTCATGTCCCAGCTCAAATGTGGCTTCCTCTCCCAGCATTTCTGGGCTCCCCCAGGTAGATATAGCTGCCCCTTCTCCTATGTATCCATTGTACTTTGTATGCTTGGATATATTTAGATACCTCACTTTCTTGAATCTATTAATGCTTTTATTTATTCCAGAAAGTATTTTAGCTGGCTTATAAATGTACATAATTACAACATGGAGATATAAATTTTTAGTGGAGGGAAAGAAGGCAAATAAAGATTGAGATTCAGAATGGAGTTAGGGGAAGGGCACACCAGGATGGGCTACTTATCATCGGGGCTGCCAAGCCTCCAGCCCTTCCCAGAAGCCATCATTGATAAGGGATGCTGGTCAATGACAGAATTCAAAACAGACAATGAAGGCAATCCCTGCTCAGGAACCTACGAATACTCTCAACACCAAGACCAAGCAGGAGTCTCTCCCAGGGTCTTCATATAAAGGATATGGTACTAGATAATAAACAAAATCTTCAACAGTATCCTCATAACTGATACAAGGCACTTAACTGGGGCTTTTTTTTTTTTTGATATAAAATATTTTAACATTTACTTGTACATATTTGTGGGGTACAGTATGTTGTTTCAATACACGCCTATACTGCACAATGAGTCACTTAGGGTACGTAGCACAGTTTTATACCTGTTAGTCCACCCCTTCTCCCCCGCCCCCTCCCCTTCCGGCCACTGGTAACGATTATTCTACTGTACTTCTATGAGAACCACTTACTTTTTTTTTTTTTTTTTTTTTTTAAGATTTCACATATGAGTGAAATCATGTGGTATTTGTCTTTCTGTGCCTGACTTACTTCACTTAACATGATGGTTTCCAGTTCCATCCATGTTGCTGCAAATGATAGGATATCATTTTTTTTAATAGCTGAGTAGTATTCCATTGTGTATGTATACCACAGCTTTTTAATTCATTCATCTGTTGATGGACATTTAGGTTGATACCATTGCTTGGCTATTGTGAATGGTGTTACAATGAACATGGGAGTGCAGGTGACTTTGATATATTGATTGCATTTCCTTTGGGTATATGCCCAGTAGTGGGATAGCTGGGTCGTAAGGTAGATCTATTTTTAATTCTCTGAGGAACCTCCGTACTGTTTTCCACAATGGAATGGGGTCTTTTTCCAATAGCGATATATTTCACTGATACTTAACATCAAATCACAATTCAATGAAAGTCACATTTCAGGTAGGCGGAATACCAAACATATCAGTATCTAGTTCACCAGTCTGATTTGATCCACAGGTAGATTTCAGACTAACTTAAAGAAAAGGTGAGCTACATGTCCTTTAAGTAACCTTCCTAGAATATTGCTTATGCCATGTGAATTTTTTTTAGAGTATCAGTGAATTCCAGATTATTCTCAAACAGGGGCTGGCCAGTTAGCTCAGTTGTCTAGAGCACAGCCTTATGACACCAAGGTCACAGGTTAGATTCCCCTTTCCCACCAGCTGCCAAAAAACAAAAAAAGACTAATGTATTTTCATAAACATAATGTGCTAGGCACCCTGCTAATTGTCAGAAAGACAAAAATGAAAAGACTCAGCCCCTGCTTTTAAGACACTAAAGAGACTGGCACACAGAAATATATGGTTATATAAATGTTCATCACATCCATTAAACCTTAAAGAATAAGGTAAACTTAAGGAATTTTTTTTTTAAGTAGGTAAGAAATATTGGCTTATTATCCACACCTTTGACTAACAAGTGAATTACAATAATATGCAGATTACACAGTCAATTTTGAATTGACAAAATGTACAACCATTTGACATTTACATGATTACTGATAAATAGCCACAGTAAAATAGCTCCAATTGTCTGTTATTTCCATTTCAAATTTATAGACCTACATCGTATATCCATTGAGCACCCCTTAATTTCAAAAAGTTTTGAGCCAAAACTTGCCAATATATGTTTCTAGTTGCTTTAAGAATCCTGAAACTGGGGCCGGCCCGGTGGTGCACTGCTATAGTGCGCCACTTGGGAAGCGCGGCGGCGCTCCC
>NW_007726978.1:125543-130468 GCF_000696425.1 Galeopterus variegatus | reverse complement strand
GGCAACACTGAGGGTTGCGATCCGTTGCCGGACACGGAAAAAGAAAAAAAAAAAAAAAAAAGAATCCTGAAACTTTAATAATTGGCACCTGGACGTTACAATAGATTTTAAAACATCCTACCTCTAGAAAGCCCTTCTGATTAGGGTCCATATGGTTCAGAGGGATGTAGGTGTCATCGGTCTCCTGACAAACCACCATCGCATGTCTCTGACTAAAAGTTCCACGGCCAACATCCTGGCCACTCAGACGGACATTAAAACCTTAGGAAGAAAGAAAAAAATCCTGATTCCCATGAATAACTTAAGTAATAATAAGGCATGGTGACTCTGAATTCTTATACATTGGCTCATCCTCAGAATTTTCCTTAGGATAATCGATTCTCTTTATTAAAATATACCTGTCCTGTAGTCTATAGTCAAGGTGAGATTGTATAAGAATGGAGAGTCACCACTTGCCCCACAATTTTTAGAGAAAAATATCTTTTCAATACACCCAGCACTGAGCCCTTTGTCATAACTGCTCTAGAGCCTACTCTGATGAAGTCTGTCAACATGACTTACACTGAAATTAAGTAATATTGTCAGGTAAGAAAAGTTAACATGTTTTAGAACCTCTCAAGTCAATGAAAATGACAGGAGTCATTGCAATTCAAAATACTGCAGAGGTCACATGTAACAAAAGTCACTGAAAGCATTCTCTACCACCTCTGCAGCTAAACAGAAACTGCTTACCTTGAGCAAGTAAGGAACCCAGGGCAAGAGCTTCTGCCGTGGCCCAGTCTAGCTTTGTCCCGTCCATCACTTTCTCTATTCTGGACTGTAACATTGAAGAGGAGGAAAAAAGGAGCTTTTAAGAATCCANCATGACTTACACTGAAATTAAGTAATATTGTCAGGTAAGAAAAGTTAACATGTTTTAGAACCTCTCAAGTCAATGAAAATGACAGGAGTCATTGCAATTCAAAATACTGCAGAGGTCACATGTAACAAAAGTCACTGAAAGCATTCTCTACCACCTCTGCAGCTAAACAGAAACTGCTTACCTTGAGCAAGTAAGGAACCCAGGGCAAGAGCTTCTGCCGTGGCCCAGTCTAGCTTTGTCCCGTCCATCACTTTCTCTATTCTGGACTGTAACATTGAAGAGGAGGAAAAAAGGAGCTTTTAAGAATCCACATCCTTTATCACATTGAGTTCAAAAAATGTAGTGCAACAAAGGTAAGTATCAAAACCATAATGTTGTTTCAGTTGGTTAGAGTGCAGCGTTATAACACCAAGGTCAAGGGTTCAGATCCCTGTACCAGCCAGCCACCAAAAAACAAACAAAACAAAAAGGAAAAATACCACACTGTTGGACAAAATCAGAGAATGCAGACAGATATTTTACCAATTACAAAGTTTTAAAACAGGCAAAACAAACATGCACTTCAGGTTAGTGGTTACTTCTGTGGAGGGCAGAGGAGATGGAATCAAGGAGGGGTACATGGGGAAATGTATTTGTAATATCCTAGCTCTTAAGGGGAATGGAAAGTACATAGTCTCCATACCTATCATAAAAACTTAACAAAGTTAGTGTTTTAAAATAATTCAGAGGGCAAAGTTCCTTCATCCAAGCTTAAGAAATACAAAGACCTTTAATTCTTTGCTCTCCTGGTTTTAGTACTGAAAGTCTCTAGAGAACCCCTAAGTCCCAGGCAAACCAGGACAGTTTGTCATCTTACAGTTACCATAAGACTATATGTAAAACCTCAGCATGTTTAGGGTCTAAATGGTTACCTTCAGGGTATGTGTGTTGATTTTTGTTACTTTCATTAAAACCAACCCAAAGAAAGTATTTTCTGCTCATTGGCTGGAAAAATCAAAACAGACATTCCTGTATTTCTCTATTTTTTATAACATGCATGTATTCCATGTATATGTAATGTATTAAAGTTGTGTAAATAAATACATGAAGAAAAAATACAAGTAGAGAAATCTGAGTTAATTGACTATCAGTATCAAAACAATGCTAGGATCAGTTCCTAGAACCTAATGACACACAACAAATATTTGTCAAATGAATTAGCCAACCAAAAAGACCAGACCAACATCAATTCCTTTGCTGAGCAAGAAGAAAAAGCAATATCCAGTGATTTCAATGCTCCCCACCTGCACATACATCTTTAGAAGGTGACTATGCATCTGGAGTTCCTTGGGCACCTCCACAGACTTCATGCCAATAAACCGCAGGAGGTCGAGGGGCACACCTGTGTTCCAGGTGGTGATATGAGCTTCTGGCTGGACCAGGCCCTGCCAATGGGCCTGCAGGTTAGTGGCAGGAGGGCTGTAGTGGGCCATGTTACTTAAGTGGTCATTTAACTTGGCATAGTAGGAAGCTTTTATTTCAGACACCTCCTCCTGGGTCATGAGTCCATTGGCCATAAGGTGCTCTGCATATGTGTCTGGAATGCTCTTGCGGGCTCTGTCCAAGAAAGAGGGGGGAAAATCAATCTGATCTGTAAAAATCTAAGGCAGACAGAGACAGCCATTGTCAAAAGCATTATAGAGTGCCATCGCTGTAAAAAGGCACTCCAACCAGCCACCCAAAATAAAAATAAAATAAAAAGACACCCAGGAAATGTTTTGGAACTAGAAAGAAGTGGTAGCTGCCCAACATTGTGAATGTAGTAAATGCCACTGAACTGTTCGTTTTAAAACAGTCAATTTGGGGCTGACCAGTTAGCTCAGTTGGTTAGATCGTGGTGCTAACACCACCAAGGTCTAGGGTTCAATACCTGCACTAGCCAGCCACCAAAACAAAATAAAGTCAATTTGAATGATGTGACTTTCACCTCAACAAGTTAATAAAACAAAATAAATAATTAAAAATTTTACATTTTAATTAATAAATTAAAGGCACTCGTGAGTAACAACCTTTTCCAGGCAAGCAAGAGAAAACAGATTTATCTTTATAAAGTTTTATCTATATCCAGATAGAAATAATTAGTGGAGTTTTTCTATAAGTTTGTAAATTCTGGACAGTTATTTACAAGACTGACTCACACTGAGTATTCTCTTTAAAAGTGTCAAACTCCAAGTTGCTAACACCTGTGTCAGGTGGCCTTAATACTCCTTTATAATAGCACCAGGGTGTTATGACAATAATAATGCCCTACCACATTCATATAATACTTGGAACTATAAAGATGATTCATGCATATTAGCATATTTAATCCTGACAAGAGTGAGAGGAAGACAGGATAGATTTTCTTAAAGGGGCCCCGGAGGCACATGGAGTCATTCAGCTGCTAAGTTCAGAGATAAATGGAGACCCCAGATTTGTTCTCCTTAGAGTAGCACTCCTCCTGCTACTTGTGACCAGAAAGGCCCGTAAATTATTCTCTGCTTTAATTTGTATCTATGAGGAAATAAAGTGGGGGAGGGAGAACTATTTTACATTCTAGTATATAGAAAAAGAAATTCCAAAGCAACACGTTCACTCTCTTTCACATTAACCTTCTCAATCAGTGCTGGCCAGTAGAAATAAAATACAAGCCACATGTGTAATTTTAAATTTTCTGGCAATCACATAGGAAAAGTCAAAGGAACAGGTGGAACAAATTTTAATAATACAGTTTATTTAAGTCAATATACCCCAAATGTTGTCATTTCAATATCTAATTAATATGAACATTATTGAGATATTTTATGTTTATAGTTTATATACTAAGTATTTGAAATCTGGTATTTATATTACACTTACAGTACATCTCATTCAGGACTAGCCACATTTCTTTTTTTTTTTTTTGACAGCTGGCTGGTACAGGGATCCAAACCCTTGACCTTAGTGTTATCAGCACCATGCTCTACCAAGTGAGCTAACCGGCCAATCAGGACTGGCCACATTTCTAGTACTCAGTAGCCACCTATGGCTAATGGCTTCCATCTCAGACAGTGCCATTCTAAACATCCATTAAAATCCTTCGTGTTACCTCTTGCCAAGGCACAAAACAGGTCCACATCTATGATTTGTCAAAAAAAACATAGAGGTTCTATTTCTGATCCTGCCAACACCATACTCAGTAGCTTCGGGCAAGGCTTGCCTAAGTCTTCCTACTTCAGTCTTTCCATCTGCTAGATGAGTTGTTAAGTTGCCCATTCCCATACATGAGGAAACATGTAGCATTTGAAGAATATAAGAGGCTCTTCTGAGACCCATAGGGTGACCATCCCAGTTTGCCCAGGACTGTCCCACTTTTAGCACTGAAAGTTTCATGTCCCAGGCAAACCAGGGAAGTTGGTCACCGTAGCTGAGAGTTTCTGTTAAAAATAAAAGGGTTGGTGGGTTAGCTAAGTTAGTTAGAGCATGGTGTTGTAACGCCAAAGTCAAGGGTTCAGATCCCCGTACCTGCCAGCTGCCAAAAAAAGAACAATAATAATGCAAGCAATATAGGGGAAGGGGGGAGGTATATTAAAGGACACTTTATCATTGTACCTGATGATTTTGTACATGACTGGGTTGGTAAAGAAAGGCTCATCCAGCTCGTTGTGGCCCCACTGCCTGTAGCAGAGCAAATCAATAATCACATCCTTGCGGAATCGGCGCTGGTATTCAAAAGCCAGTCGTGTGGCACGGACCACTTCCTCTGGGCTGTCTCCATTGACATGGATGATGGCACAGCCCACGAGCTTCCCTGAAGTAGGGAAGACCGAGATGAAGCAGGCCAGTTAACCCAGAACGACATTAGCCCTCCTCCAAGTCCTACTGCCTGCCCAGGAAGACAGCCCACCTCCTCAGAGGTAGTTTGGCTTGGGTGTTAAGAACCCAAGCTTTGGGCCGAGCCCGTGGCGCACTCGGGAGGGTGCGGTGCTGGGAGCGCAGCAGCGGTCCCACCGCGGGTTCGGATCCTATATAGGGATGACCGGTGCGCTCACAGCACTCACTGGCT
>NW_007726978.1:118841-125089 GCF_000696425.1 Galeopterus variegatus | reverse complement strand
GCGGGAGCGCTGCCATGCTTCCCAAGCAGCGCACTGTAGCAGTGCGCCACCGGGCCGGCCCCAAAGGTTCATATTTAAATGAACACTTGTAGAAGAAGACATGACTCATAGCCCAAATCTTTAAAAAATTGATGTGGGCTGGGGAAGATGTAGGTTACGAAAAAGCCACACTGATAAATCGTATTATTTTCCTTAACTCCAAAGGCCTTCATTTTAAAACAGACAAGCAAACAAAGTAAATCCACACTCTTGCAGTCTTGCTGGATACATGGGCACCATGGGATTTCCTAGAGGGCCATGCTTCCAGAGGAGTAATGACATCTGTCCTCTCAGAAGTGGTGGGTTCACCCTCAATCAATTCATAACTCAAGAAAGCTAAAATGCAGTGGAGGGTTGGCTGGTGAGCTCACTCGGTTACAGCACGGTGCTAATAATACCAAGGTCAAGGGTTCAAATCCCTTTAACCAGCCAGCCTGGAAAAAAAAAAATGCAGTGGAAATCCAAGCCTAAAGTCATTTGCCCTGAGACCAGACCTCATAGCTGTTGTTAATTTTTATTTATTTACTTTTTATTATTGTTGTTAATTTTTAAAACGACCCCAGACTCTTCTTTTCCCAAATGTTCATCTCAGTTTAATATCAAATGTCTGCAATCTCCTTTCAGACCTGCCAATCCAGCCATTCTTTCTCCCTGCTTGTCCCAGACTCTGACCTCACTTTCTGAAGCTACGAATACCTGTAAGCAAATGACTTTGTCCCCAGGCTGGGCCAAACTGTCTGGGGAATAGTCCCCATCTTGTCGCAACTGCTGCCTGCCCCGAGTTTTCCCAACAGCTACAGGGTTGATGGCTTCGAGGTGTGAGGGGTTAGGCAGCATTGTCACATGGAGGGGATGGTGTGCACCAAAGTCCAGGTCCACAGACGAGGTCAGGTGTGACAGGACATCACCAATGGCTGAGGAATTTTCCGGAAATTCACTTAAGCCTCGCATTTTACGGAACATCAGCTATGATGAATAAACACATGAGAAAAAAAAAATGTCCTTTATCACAATGGAGACTAGGAAAGAAGAGGGGATTAGTTTCAATCATACGATAAAAAAACTGTATGCAAATGCTTTTATAACTATTATAACCATGCATTATTTAAAGATTGGCACAAACTTCTAACTGCCGGATTGCTTAGAACGACTTGGAGAACTTTAGAATCAAATGAAGTGCTAACAGTCTAAGAGGGGCCTATGTAGTAAATTACCTCTGTCTTATGATAAGCAAAGGGACTTCTATTAAATAATAATGTGTTGGGATATATTTCCCCAAAAGAACTTTGTATTAATTTCATTAAAGGTAGGGAGGAAACTAATAGAATAGAGTGTAATCCCATTTAGACAGGAGATAAAAAGTACACACTCTGCTTAGCTCAAGACAGACCTAAAGTACTACGCTGTCCGCTTCTCAAAAGATTGCTCTCATACAATCTCCCACCTCATTCTTGCAGTCTTCTAGGAGAGAAGCGTTATTACCCATTTTAAAAATGAACCAACAAGAGAAGTTAAGTAAATTATTAAAGGTCCTCAGCTACTAAATAACAAAATTGGGTCTCAAACCAAGATATCTACCCAAAGCGCTATGATGTTCTAAATTATCCAAATTGCTTGAATAACACAAATGTTTCTCTAGCTTGCAATCTGCAAACGAACCCTCATATTGACATGTTCAGTTACATATGTGTTTCTCACAAGCATGGTAATTTCTGATCATTTCTGCACCCTGGAGTAATTTTTCATGTGGGAGATTTTAGGAATGCAATTTTGGTCTAAGAATTTCTGCATGTATTTAAGCACATGCCTCTATCTGTCGCTCCTTTCATTCTGTCAGAGTCTACCTTTTCTAAGGTACCTGTCTTTTAAAAGCTGATTATCAATCTTTTAACATCAGAAAACCTGAGGTATGAGTAACAGTGCTAAAACTTGGCCCCAAGACCTGACATCACGTGTATTTTCTAGCGGTCTTAAGACTAATGCATCCTTCCATGAGATATGTTCACTCTGCCTAATTTCTACGGGCCTT
This sequence comes from Galeopterus variegatus, assembly GCF_000696425.1. Lineage (NCBI taxonomy): Eukaryota > Metazoa > Chordata > Mammalia > Dermoptera > Cynocephalidae > Galeopterus > Galeopterus variegatus. The sequence continues at coordinate 123,021 of NW_007726978.1, read as the reverse complement.
CTAACATTTATAATTATTTTTCATTTCCTGGCCTAGAACAGTAGTGAGGTTTATCCATGCTGAATGGTCACAATCTCATTATACGTCTCTCTGATGTTCCCTAACATAAAAATCTTCATTCCCGACCCTCAAAGGAGAGACTTAGCAAGCAGCAGAGTTGGACTGAACAGGAATACCAAGATCCAATTACTTATAAAAGCACTCATTTGGATGATCTCTTGAGGTAACAATGTATTATTAGTTTTAATACAATCTATTAACTATCAACTCTGCAAAAAAATGAATCCATGACTTTTTGGAAGGTAAAATAGTATAAAATTGCATAGATCATTGTGTTTATTTGGCAAATTTGTATTAAATAAGAAAAGCGTGCTTCAGCAGTTGGTTAGAGAATGGTGTTATAACACCAAGGTCAAAGGTTCAAATCCTTGTACTGGCCAGCTGCCAAAAAAAAAAAAAAAAAAGGAAAAAGGAAAAAAAAGAAAAAAGAAAAAGCATGCTTCAAAGAACAGAATTTATCTATTCACATCATCCTTGAGGGAAAAAACTAAACTTTAACTTGCCTGAGAGATGAAAGAATTCATATAGGAATATACAGAAAAATCAGCCTAAATACCAGTTCTGTCAGCACTACATTTTATCAATTAACTAAGTTATCTCCTGGACCACCTACTCATATGTGTGGTTGGCTTTCTGAAAGGAAGTATCACCATCAGTTTTATTCTGTCACAGTCAATTGTACAGTACTGGTGAGACACATAGGACATGACCTTACCTCTGGGGGGAACTGCAGAAGGCCTGTCAATAAATTAAGCCTGCCTCTATGGGGCATCCCGATGATGACATCGGTTATCCCGCTGTAGGCGGACATTTTCAGCAACTCGTGGAAAAAGCCCATCATGCTTTCAGCCCCTTCGCCTCCATAGCGCTTCACTGTGGCAAACTTGGTGGCCAAAAAGTGGTCAAACTCCTGTGGAACATCACGTCAGACATATCAGCTGCTAAAGACAGCCACCACTCAGGGGAAAGGCGGACAAGTTCATGTGTGTTGTAAGAATAACCCACCCTAGTCAAGTGGCTACAGCAGTGTGCCTTCACGACATACCCCAAGAGAGACATAAGTAATACAGGACGTGGCAGGAACGCTCTGCCAAGGACCCCAGACATCAGGAGGGACTGCGACGAGAAGGGCCTGAGTGGTAGCATGGTTTGTCCCAAGAGCAGCCCTTACGATGTGCGTTGTTCTAGACTAGGGGCCAGGCCTGACATTTCTGCTGCCTCTCCCAGTACCTTGGTTTTAGCAGAGGTACTATTTAACCAAGATGTGAACTACCCCACTGTATCACAGCCTGATCACAGCCCTGACAGGGATTCGGTTCCATTATTCTGTATCAAGAGCCTCTTTCATGCATAGTCTTTAGATCACTTCAGGTAACAAAAAAAAGGAGTAAGTTCTTAAGGATTTTGCAATCTTTGGTAGAGTGAGTAGACGAACACATAAAAAGTATTTTGACTCTGAAGAGAACCAATAGTTCGACTGTTCGGCGATACACTTTTTTTCTACAAGAATAAAGCGGTGTGTGTTCTATCGTCCGTTGTGCTGAAGCAATTGAGGGTAAGTGGGGTAAGTTCAGACAGTTAACGTCTTTGTTCCCTCTCCTCAGCAACTATGTATCTTTGTAGGAAATGAGCTGACTGTTCCATTGATATTAGCTACTACCATAATCTTATACCTGAGATTCTAGCATCAGTTTTGACAGATGTTTTCGCTCCTCTGTGGTAAATGTCTCCTTTTTTAGTTCCTCAAACCGTTTGACAAACCAGTCTTTCTCCTCCTGGGTCTGCAGTTGGGAGGTCTCAATAGAAATCTGCCCACAGTAGATTTGGTTGAGATAGGCTAACACTTCCTCAAGTGAGGCCTCTGTCTTTCCCATGTTCAATAATCCTATGAAATGGAATCAAAGGAATAGTTTTTAAAGAGCAATCAACCTTGTAGCTAATTATGGAACATGCCAAAATAATTACTTCAATTCAGAGCATTTCATTCCTAATTACTTGGGTCATCATCAATACTTGCCTAGATTTTTCTAAAGGCAAAATTAAAAATATGGTCAAAGGCCATTAAGTAGTAAAACTAGGAAAGGAAAAAAAATCTTTCTTCACAAAGGACAGAGTCCTGCTGCTTTATGCCAAGTTTTGATTCTACAGTAATTTCAAACTAAAATTTGAAACCTACCCTTCATCTACTTTATAGCTATAAATCACATGTCCTATCTTTACCTGAAATATCTTCTTCCAAAATGTTCAGTTTTTACTAATGTCTATAAAGCAATGTCTATTATTCAACAGTTGGTCTTAATGTGAATTTAAACATGAATTAATATTAATAACAACATTTTAAGACAAAAGAAAATCTCACTGAACCTCAATTAGAGAAAGGGAAGGTTTGTATATATGTCATGAGCTCAGCACCAAATCAGTCATCAGTCACTTGCTTATTCCTATAACACGGGTTTAACAAACCAACATTTACTTCATATTGCTTATGGTTGCTTACAATAAACTTTATATCTTTAACATTAATTGACAATTCAACTTATACAATTGCTTTAACTTCTCTCTGCCTTTTTAATCAGTAAAGGAGGGGCAAACAAGGCACCTCTGTGGGTATTTGTGGAGATTAAATGAGATAAGAAACAACTCAAATGTCAATCAAGGATGAAATGAACAAAATATGGTGTAGCCATAAAATGGGATATTGTTTTTTTGTTTGTTTTTGGAGGCTGAATGAGCCCTTGACCTTGGTGTTATAACACCGCGCTCCAACAATGGAGCTGCTCTAAAGGGGACCTACAAACCGGCCAGCCCATACAGTGGGAAGCCACATGAAGGAATGAAGTACTAACTCATGCTACGACATGCATGAACCTTGAAAACATTTTGCTAAGTGAAAAAAAACAGACATAAAAGACTCTGTTGTATGATTTATGATTCCATTGATATGTAATGTCCAGAATAGGCAAATCCATAGAGATAGAAAGTAGATTAATAGATTAGGTTTCCTTTTGGAGTGATGAAAATGTTCTGGAACTAGACTGATGGTTGCACAAAAATGTGGAAGTATTAAATATCACTGAATTGTACACTTTAAAATGGTTAAAGTGGTAAATACTAAGTTATGTATATTTTACCAGAATAAAAAAAGAGGGGGAGGGATGCTGGCCAGTTAGCTCACTTAGTGAGAGTGTGGTGCTGATAACACCAAGGTCAATGGTTGGGATCTCCATACCAGCCAACTGCCCCCCCCCAAAAAAAAACCAATAAATGAGATAATGCAAAAAAAGCATATACTTCAAAGAAAAGTTGCTTTGGATTTCTCATATTTTCTGCTATTCTTATTAACTACATGTATTTCAAATATCCTGTAGTTATAGATAAACACAGATAGTTTTGTCCACCCATTAAGCAGCTCTGGAGAATCTACTACATGCCAGGAGCTGTGATGTCACTGAGTGGACCAGCATGACTGAGAAACAGTCTTTTCCTCAAGGAAAAGCACAGCCTTATGAGGAAAACTGTATAAACAAATAATGACAATACAATGTCTACAGAGAGATTGGTGATTTTTCCCAGTAAGGAGAACGTACTTTCTGTTAAGTGACTTCACGTTTCAGGCTAATGCTGAATGGAGGGTTTCAGAATGTTTTCAGGGTGGCCTTATTCTGGTGTCAGGTTGAGATTTCTATTTGGTGAATGTGCTGTTGCTGAGAGGTGCCCTCAGTACTATGAGAGCAGGGATGAAGGAATACTGAACTCTACCTCGGCAAACTCTGGGGAGCTCTGCTTCACGAGCAGGCAATGCTTGTTGAATCCTTAAAAATGCACAAGAGGGCCCTGGGTCAATTGGGTAGAGATGGGAGGACATTCCAAGTAAGGGAAGCAAAACATGCAAAGTTATGGACACACAAGTAGATGCAGCAAGACCAGGAACCCATAAGTAGGTTCAGCAAGAACAGGGCACAACAAGGGGATAGTGGACATGCATTAACACAGCATGCTTTGGGGCTGACCGGTTAGCTTGGTTGGTCAGAGCATGGTGCTGATAATGCCAAGGTTCAGGGTTCCATCCCTGCACTAACCCACCACCAAATATATATATATATATATATATATATATATA
>NW_007726978.1:113205-118035 GCF_000696425.1 Galeopterus variegatus | reverse complement strand
AATATATATATATATATATATATATATATATATATATATATATAAATGAATAAAACAGCAAGCTTTTTAAATGGTCTCAAAGGGACATTTAAATTATGATGGAAGGCATAGGTTTGGTCTCAGAGATATTGAGAGTCATTGAAGGCTTTTAGTTATCAGAGTGATAATTTCAAAGTATATCCCCAGTAATAACATGAAAATGGATATAAGAGGTAGAACAAGGATTGAAACTGGAGACAGAGAAAACAAATACAGAAGTCAGGAGAGAAACAAAGATATGCACCAAAACAATACCCTTAACGTTTGAGCAGGACAAGGATTTGAGAAATATTTAGGAAGCAGAACTGATGAGACCTGGTGATGAAATGAATATTGTACCGGAAAGGGAAGAGCTAAGGAGAATTGCCCAGTCTCTGACTTAGGCTACTTAAGAAATGATGGCACTATCAACAAAATAGAGAATACGAGAAGCAGAGGACACCAGCAAGAGTAATTGCCTTTGGGTCTGAGGTGCTGATGAGGTCTATGTCTGGAGAAACATGCCATATATAGCTCTGCATGTGACTGGGAGGGTCCAAAATATACATATAACCAGAACTTAACATCTCCAAGACCAACTGTAAAAATAATACATGAGGTAGGACCCCAAGATAATGACTGGTGATCCAGGCCCAGTTTAAGTTGCCAGATTGGGAAAGAAAACAGGACAAGGGCTGGCTGGTTAGCTCACTTGGTTAGAGCATGGTGCAGATAACACCAAGGTCAAGGGTTTGGATCCCTGCACCAGCCAGCCACCAAAAAAAAAGAAAAAGACAGGAAAAAGGATGAGAGGTACAGGCTTTGGAATAGAAGCAAAGCTGGGCTGTCACCTCTCCTCGGCCACTTAGCAGCAGAGTTACTTAAGTTCCCTGAGTCTCTGTTTCCCCGTCCGTAAAATAATATATGACAATAACTACTTTAGGAGTGGTGGTGAGAATGATTTGACATAATATGTATAAAGTGTCTGGCACTTAACAGGAGTTCAATACGTTTTTGAACATGGAGGTAAGCCCTCTCAGAAGACCATTCTAGAACCTCAAGACTACTCCTCCCTGACAGCAATTGAATATGCTCCTCATCTCCTCATACCCATGGAAGCCTTGGCTCCAGTGGGTGTGTCTGTTCTTCCAGAGCAGGGCAAGGAGCCCCCACCTTGTGTAGGCAGTTCTCTGTCTGACCATGGCTTGACTGTTCTCAAGCTGTACCTGTGGTGTTGAAGGGTCCCTGCAGGGTCTGCACGAGGGCATGGATCTCAGGCACACTGTCTGGCAGGGCTTGTCCAGTGAAGAGGGGGTTGATGTTGGCAGCTTTATGACCATGCTCACAATAGACTGTCACCAACCTGGCAAGGCCATGATCGACTAAATCCGGGGGAAAGAAAACCATATAAACAGTTTAGGAGATGCCCACAAACCGCAAAAATCAGCTTTTCAAAGAAGATATCACAGTCTTAGACATTTTAAATGCACTGCCCCTACACACATTTGCCCAGCAATTTTCAGGATTATAGACTACTAGTATCCAGGTAAACACACTTATTTCCTTAAATTTATCCCATGATAGCTAAAGTCAGTGTGGGGGGTAGGGGTATAGAACTATGAGTGCATGTTTACAGAAATAATTATGCACACAGATAAATATTAGATGGAAACACCCCAAATTGAAAATAACTGTTATAATGATGAGATTATAGATAACTGGAGTCCTCTTTTTCTCCTAGTTATTTGATATATTTTTAGATCTTATATCTTACATAAAAAATAGAGATAGGTAAAATTACAAAATCAATGTTACAATCCCTCCTCATTTCTTCAAGACCCCGTTGTACCTAGTTATTTCATAAAATCTTAGACTAGGAAAAGACCTTAGAAATTATCTTGTCACTCACATAATTGAAAAAAAAAAATCCTATTATAAAGCCCTAGATAAGTGATTGCTTGGCCTCCACTTAAAGGGAAGCCATTATCTTTCGATGCACTTAATTCTTAGACTTTTTTTTTTTTAAATTTGGACAGCTGGCCAATATGTAGATCTACACCCTTGACCTTGGTGTTATCAGCACCATGCTCTAATCAAGTGAGCTATCCGTGCAGCCAGTATCTTAGACTATTTTATAAATCTACTTTTCTTCCCTTTCCCACATGAAAGTCCTAAAATTTGTAAAAATCCTTCATGCCCACACTCAATCTTCAGTCCATGAAGGTATTCTTACACAAACTGACCACAAACCCCTAAAAATCAGCAGATCTATTATTGAGGGCACACATTAGTCATATAAATTGCTAAGGGTTCTATTCTGAACTTTATGTAAGTTCTCATTGGCTATTATATGAAGTAGAAAACCTTCATATTTATGGCTAAAATCCAGATGGACTGTCTAAAGCCCTGTTGGGCACTCCTTTTATTTTATTTTATTTGCGGCTGGCTGATATGGGGATCTGATTCAGTGACCTTGAGGTTATAAGGCTGTGGCCACTCTTTTTAAGAACACCTTCCCTGGGCGCTACAGCATTGCAAGATCCTGGTTTCCTTCCTAACTCACTGGCTCCTCAACCTCCATCACTTTTGGGGGGCTCCTCCTTTTGGCCCATCTCTAGAATACTGGCACTCCTCAGCTCTGTCTAGGGCCTTCTTGATCCATTTTCTCTCTGAGATCTCCACTTTCCACGGCTTCCATCATCATCTACTAAACTACATATTTAGTGGCATAAGAACAATAGCAAAAAGAAAAAACAAGGGGGCGATGGAGAACAATTGCAAATCTTCAGGTTTATCACCATTCCCATAGCAAGCCCTGTTGAGAATGTTCTTCTGGTGAACCACATCACCTCCTAGAGATCACTGCTTCTATTTCTGACCGCTCAATAGCAAGGCTTTTAACGACATGCCAGAATATCAACATGAGAGTTGGCACAAAAGGATGCTGCTCACCCCAAAGAACATGTGGCATCTCCCACTCCCACCTCTGGGCACCTCCAACATCCATCCCGGCAGTTCATTTGCCTCAGACCCTCATTTCAGTGTTTGGGTTTCTTCTACCAGACCCAGTCTCATACAGATCCCCTCCCTCTCTGCCTCCCAGCTCCCTCCATCGCAACCTCTGGAACTCTGTTGCATGATTAAGAAAACTTCCTACATTCTTTTATTTATTTATTTATTTATTTATTGGTGGCTGCTTGGTTTGGGGATCTGAACTCGTGATCTTGGTGTTATAACACCGTAGCTCTAGCCAACTGAACTAACCAGCCAGCTCCTCCCTACATTCATACCTTCTTCCTTCTCTTCCCTGAACATTCCTTACACTCCTGGCCTTAACTGGAACCCAGCTTTCCCCAAAGGACATGAGTGGAAGGTAAGGCTACTCAGTCGCCCACACCCACACCCCTCCTCATTCTTCAGTGACATTTCCCTAACTCCTTGTAAACCCTAGGTCTCAGGGCTGGCCCGTGGCTCACTCGGGAGAGTGTGGTGCTGATAACACCAAGGCCATGGGTTCAGATCCCTATATAGGGATGGCTGGTTAGCTCACCTGGGAGAGCATGGTGCTGACAACACCAAGTCAAGGGTTAAGAGCCCCTTACTGGTCATGTTTTTTAAAAACAAACAAACAAACAAACAAACAAAAAACACCCTAGGTCTCTAAGGGTTATGCTACAGTGTTGTTAACTAATCTCCATTTGCCAATAGTCATTACAAAATAATGTTGTAGAAGAATGATTAATGAAAAAGACTATAAGACAGTAGACATAGCACAAGCCTACTTTTGGTTAAAAGGTGTGTACAAATGTGTGGGATATAATATATATTTCATCATATAGTACATATGGCATAATATTAGTATATATACAGTTCATGTGTATATATTATATATATATATTTTATAGAGAGAAAGGAAATAGATCAAAAACTTAATAGTGATAATATAAAGTCCTGATTTGTTTCTTTTTGCTTATTTACTTTTCAGGTTTTTCACAGTGACATGTACAGTACAGCTCTTCCAATTGCGGCCATCTAGCTGACCTGCTGCCCACCATGCTCTGAAAGCTTTTGGTTAGTGGGTTCTCTCCAGTAGCATGTCTGCCCTCACCAGTTGCCTACATGCCTGTAAGAATCAGTTATATTTGTTCTTAAGCCTGTTACCACGGGGAAAAGTAAAATATTGGGGGAGAAATCAGAAAAATCTAGAAAGATTTTGCACTCACGTTGCTTTCATAAACTCTCTTCATTTTAATGACTTGCATATACAAATACAAAAATAAATTAATTAAAATAATTAAAGCATCTCTTATTTCTTTATGATATTCCTTGATTTACTGACTTTTTTTTTTTAATGAACTGACCAATTCCAGTTTCAAATGCACTGGATAAAAGTGCTTCTGCTGTATTACTTTCATAGCAAAAGAATGAATTTAAAAGATTTAAAAGGATAAGAGCACAGAAATAGAATGCATACATGCTTCATTAAAAAATTCTTACGGGCCGGCCCAGTGGCGCACTCGGTAGAGTGCGGCGCTTGGGAGCGCGGCGGCGCTCCCACCGAGGGTTTGGATCCCATGTAGAGACCGGTCCGCTCACTGGTTGAGTGCGGTGCGGGCGCGACACCGAAGGTTGCGATCCCGTTATCGGTCACGAAAAAAGACAAAAAGGAAAAAAAAAATTCTTACTACTGTATAAATCAAAGGATTACTGTAAAAGGAAAATAAATACCTTTATGTTAGTCATAACACTGCCCAAACAACTTAGTGCTCGTGATATGTTCAAAAGGTCACGGGCATTTAATTTGATTTTTAA
>NW_007726978.1:103395-112868 GCF_000696425.1 Galeopterus variegatus | reverse complement strand
CAAAATCTTATTTCCATTTCTTAGTAGGAATAAATCATTTAATAAATACTCAGTTAAGTGTAGAACTTAACTGAGCAGGATATTACAACCTAAGTGAGAAGATGATCCCTGCACGAAACTGTACACAATTAGAGTCCAAAGGCTACCCATGCTAAGAGGTAAGGGAATTCAGATTGGAATAACATAGAGTTGTCTGAAAAGATATTATAGAGGAGATGGGAATGGAACCAGGCCATGGAGAATGGGTAAGAAGTAGAAAGGCCCAGAAAGAGAAAGAAGAGCTTTGGATAAAGGCTGGAGAAGTGGGGGAATTTATGTTAGAGAGACGGGGCTGGCTGCTTAGCTCAGGTGGTTAGAATGTGGCCTTGTAACACCAAGGTCAAGGGTCCGATTCCCCATACAGGCTAGCCACCAAAAAAAAAAAAAACCAAAAAAACCAAAAACACACACACACACACACACACACACACACACACACATACACACACACACATATATATATATATGTTGGAGAGAGGAAAGAAAGATGGTTGAATGGGCAAGAAATATGAAGGGCACTGAATATCAAGTTAAAGAATTTGAATTTTATGCTGAGCGGCTACTTTGCCTTTGGAGATCTGAGTGAAATGATAACTTAATAAAACCAATATTTTAGAAAGATTGGACTAAGATAGAAGGGAACTGTGCTACAAATTATAACAACAGTAAGGCTAGCAGTTTTACCTTTCTGAAGTCACAGATATCTTTGAGGATGTAATGAAAGCTATTGGCCCTCTGCCTAGAAACACATATATACAAAATTGTGCCAAGTACAGAGACTCTTTGAAATCCTTTCAAAGGAATCAATGAACCCAAGTTAAGAACGCTTAAATTAAACTTTTTTAGTAGCAGACCAGAATTAAAAGCCTAGATCAGTATCCTAGATAGTGAAAATATAAAGAAAGCAAGGCTTTGAGAAATATACTTGTTTGAGATTTGATATGAAGTATAAGGTGAAAAAGTTGAAGGTGGATTATTTGTTCCCAATTTCTTCAATACATCTGTAGCACAGACTGCTATCACTCCCAATGTCCACCCTCCCTTCTCCCCGTAGGAATAGACAGTTGAGTATATGGCCACCCAGAATAAAGATTTCCCAGCCTTCCATGCAGCCAGTGTGGCCATGCGACTAAGTGCTGGCCATTGGAAGGTAGCAGAGCGATGTATGCAACTTCTGGCTCATACCCTTAAAGGGAAGGAACGTGCTCTTCCCTTCCCCATTCCCTCCTTCCTGCTGGCCAGTATGTGGGTATAGCAGTGAGCCATCCTGGACCATCGTTGAGTGCAACACCCACAGGATGGTGAAGGAACAATACAGAAGGAGCTTGAACCCTATGACTTTGCAGAGCAAAGCAGTCATACCAGCTCAGACTTTTACTTATCTTATTTGAGCCATTGTTATTCCAGGTCTCTGTCACAGCACCTGAACTCATCCCATCTAATACAGAATTTGGTACTAGAGGTGGCTTGCTGTCATAACAGAACCTAAAATACACAGAATGCTGGCTTAGCAATCAGGCAGGGGGTGCCAAGGACACAGATATTACAGACTAGAAAGCAGATGGGCAGTGTTATGCTACAGGACAAAACATTTGGTAAAACTGTCCACTTGCTATACCCCAAAAGGCAGACTACATGCCCTGGAGCCTGTAACTCAGTAGTGTGTGTTCACTGTTTCTTGTCACTTGCAGAAAAGCCCTAGGAGAAAGATGAGGTCTAGCTGGACCTTATCTAATAAGCAAGCAGAGCTGGAGGGAAATTCAGCTCTGCTAGCAGGAGATCCTCTTTGTCTGTGGAGAGCTGGCGAGGTTGAAAAAGTAGAAGCAGTTAGAAGGGGTGGTTCTGAAGAGGCTATGTAGACTCAACCTTTTTTAAAGTACCATCTAGTAGAATTCTGTTAGACAATGGGAGCCAGCTTAGCTTTCACGATCAGATAATGGGTGTTACCTTCCCATTCACACATGACATATAGTCTCAAGGTAAACTCCATTAAATTGAGAGAGCCAAATGGGTAGGACACAGAAGCAGAAAATAAAAGACCAGAGGCTTAAAAACTCTGTCTAAATGAGACCTTTGCCTGCAGCAATCTGCTCATGAAATAACCAGAAACAAGAAGACTGTAGACCTATGAATTTTATAAGAAAACTGTACTGCCAACGAAATCCAACTCTGTCCAGGAAAAAAACCTGTAACTGATGACCCCCTAAAGTAACTTCAAGCTCTTAACCCTATCAAAATGAAGCAGGCAGAGCTGGTTGGATAGCTCAGTTGATAAAAGCATGGTGCTGATAACAGCAAGGTCAAGGGTTCGGATCCCCACTCTAGCCAGCCATCCCCCAAAGGGGGAAAAGAAAAAATGAAGCGAACTGTGGAAGGTGTGCAGCCCCAAAGCAGGGTATACTTTCCTGTGCCCACTTCAGGTACAGCCACAGAAGATAACAGATTAGGAAGAACCCATAAGGCAAAGCCAGGGGAATGAGCAGAGGGTAGAGATGGTGAACCGAATAAACCAGTGCACTTCCTACAGAGCCACATCAAAGAGATTTTATCATTCCTCCCCAACAGGATTTGAGAACTGGTTTGAATCAGTGACTGCAGTTTCTTTCCAGATGAGGCTTGTATATATACATATATATATATTTTTTGGTTGATGGCCAGTATGGGATCCGAACCCTTGACTTTGGTCTTATCAACAGCATGCTCTAACCAAGTGAGCAAACCAGCCAGCCCTCATATGCTGAATGTGTATATGTGGGTCGGATGGTAGTTCATAAAATTCCAGACCATGAGGAGCCACAGCCAGACCTGATGGAGAGGACCGCATGTTCTTCAGAGATGATGGACTTTGAGCTGGATTCAGGAATTGAATGGAAGAGAGAGGAGGTGAATATATTCTACGTATGGGAAAAAAAGCTTAGGGTATTTAAGTGGCCAAAGGGGTGGAGTGTGGTAGACATTAGTAGTTGTTTTCCAACACTTATTTTCTCTTCTCTCACAAAATAATTATTAGCTGATACATGGCCACCCTGAGTAAAGACTACGCTTTCCAGTTTTCTTGCAGATATGTGTAGACATGTGACCAAGTTCTGGCCAATAGGATGCTATTGGAAGTGACAGACAAGGGTACTTCAAAAAGTTCATGAAAAAACAAAATTAAAAGATAATACGATGCTGATAATGCCAAGGTCCAGGGTTCGATCCCTGGACTGGTTAGCAAAAAAAAAAAACAACCAAAAACGAATCTTTCCATGAACTTCTGAAGACCCTTCATATGCAACTCTCCTTTCCATTCTCCCACACAGCCTAGTAAGAAATAACTACCTACTAGGACTTATTACACAATAATTTTCTGAAACAAAGAATAAAAAAGTCACAGATCCACATGCAATGGTAATTTGGAAGAAAGTTACAAAATGGCCCACTTCCTTTAAAATTTTATTTAAAGTGTTTTTAAAAAATAGGGAAAATGAAAATAAAGTTATTATCCTTAGCAACAACATTCCTTAAGCCAGATCCTATAACTGTGTCACAAATAATTAAATATTTGTTTCCCATATTGATTTTACTCTTCGCTCCCTGTACCACACAAGATCATACCCCTGGCCTGCATTTCTAACTCAGTAGTGAACTTTCAGATTTCGCCAAGCACCTCATAGTGCAGTGACTTCACTATGAGCGAGAGGGTAAGACACAGTTTGGTGATGAGGGAAGAGGGAGGGTGTTACATATAAAATCAACGCCAGAGATATTTTTCAAACCACACCAGCCCAAAGCTCCCAAGGTAATTCTGATAGTTTTCCAGTTGAGAACCACTGGCCCAGGTTGTTCCAAGGCAAGGCTTCATTCTCAGCTGCCAGGCTACTAACAAGGAATCAAATAGAGACCCCCCACTGAGGGAAAAATCTCAAAGGAGATCACAATAGTTGTGCACTGAGCACACACAAACATGATCACAAATGAAGAAGGGATTGTCAAACTTGTCCTACACACACACCACTTATAACAGTGTTTGGTCAATGGTGGCCATGAACCTTCTGCTAGAGAATCACCTAAGGTGACTGATAAAAATACATATTCCTGAACCTCATCTCAGATCACCCATTGGAATCTGAGTGGAGAGGAAAGGAGTGAGGTCTGGGAACTGCCATTTTAAACATTTAAACCACTTTGAATGCACATCTAAGAATGAGAACAACTGACACAAAATTCTAGACACTCAGTTTTCAAAGTGAAGTAAAATACCTATAGTCTCACTTTCTAGTGATTAACAATCTAGTCGGCCGATATACCTTCCCTAAAGAAACCCACTGATTTCAAGAGAGAGAAATAAGGTTTATTCTAAATATCCCCTGAGGTGAAGAGCAAAATATTGAGGTTCCAGTGTGTGATGTAAGATTCAAAGGTCAGGTGCCTAGATGGTGAAGGGGGTTTTATCATTAAAAATAATTGGATCAAAGGCGCCAAATGATTTTCCTCTAATAATCAATCTGTATTCCTCTTCTACTCTGAGGATGAATAAAGAGACACTAACTCTAGAGCATAAACCAAGTACTCAGAATTAGTCTCTCGCACATGAGAGTGCAACGGAGTCCGAAAACTGATATTTGTGTCTGCTAACCAGCAACATGGCTCAGCAAAGACTTTCAAACTCAGATTAGAGCAAGAGGTTAGCTAGGTCGAGGAGTCAAATAGATAAATACCACACTGTCGTCCAAGACCTCGAACTGACCGCCCTCTTCTCCAAGCAGCGCAGTCTTGGATCCCACACCTGCTCGCTCGAGGGCCTCGGGGTCGGCCCTGGAAATGGATCCCTGGGTGAACTCCAGGAGCCGGGAGAGCTTTGCTCATAGCGCCGCCTCCGCAAAAAGCCAAGTTCCCACACGTTTACAACCAGGGAAAAACAAGGCCTCCCGAGCCAGGTCCCAACTAGGAAGACGGGGAGGTCACACGAGCGTGCAACCCATGCTGACACCCGGACCTCAAGGATCCCCAACTTCAGAGGCCGGACGGGGAGTGACCCCGACACTGACAACACCCACGTCCCCCTCCGTCTGCCCCCTCACCTCCCCTTTCTCCCAACCGGCCGGGGCCGGTGCCCTGACGCCCGACACCCCCACCACAGAACAAGACAGGCTGGGGGCCTCTGCGTCCCCAGGCCCCACCCCCACCTCCCGGGCCCCGTCTCCGACCTGGGGGGGGCGCCAGGCAGCCCCGGGGCTCCGGGCTCTCGGGCTTCCTCGGCCGGTAGCCGTAGACGCCCCGCTCGGTCTGGTAGTAGCGCCGGAGGAGGAGCGGGGGGACCCGTCCGAGGCCCCGTCTTGCTGCTGCCACAGTGGCCGAGGCCATGCCCAGCCTGGCCCCCAGGTGCGGAGACAACAGCGGGAGGACGAGGGGCAGCAGCCGCCCGGAAGAGAGAGGGTCTCCAGGGCAGAAGTCCCTGGAACGCGCCACGTGGGAGGCCGGGCCCCGCCCCGGGACAACGCCCCCGCGCTTGATTGGCCGACGGACCGGCCCCACAGAGCCAATCCGGGCAGCGGCTCACGCGGCGGAGCCACGCCCCGGATCGGGGCGGTCCTAGGGCTCAGGCAGCCCTGGATTGGGGCAAAGGGGCACGTGCTCAGCGGAGCTTCACCGTCACCGGCTAGCTGGCACCAAAGTGGGTATGTCTGTACAGCCTGCAGTCTCCCGCCTTGTGCATTCACCCATCATCCCTCTACTGGAAGCCCCAGAACACAACCGCACAGGCCCAATGTAGGTTCTCATGCAGAAAGGACAAATTAGCCACAGGGTGGACAGAAAGTGGCGGGGACTGAGACAAAGGGCCGCAAAAAGGAAAGGTCATTGGCTAGAAAACCAATATTTCTGTTTTTTTCTTTAGAAACATTGAGAGAAATAAGAAGATATAGCTCAGTTGGTCAGAGCGTAGTGCTGATAACACCAAGGTCCAGGGTTCAAATCCTGTACTGGTCAGCCGCCAAAAAAAGAACAGGGAGAGGGGGAGGGGGAGGAAGAAAAGAGTGATTCTGTAAGGGATAGAATAGGAGTCAAAAGAAATTGGACATGGACGATTACAGCAGTGTTGAGATATTCGAGATTCTCGGTTGCTCTATCTCTAACTTTTATTCCACGACTCACCTTTAACTTTGCCGGTATGGTAGGGGATGGGGAGACTGCATCCTTCCACTGTCAGTCAACCATCTTTCCAGTCAGCTGTGCAACTACACTCCATACTCGTAAGAACATTATATGTACGAGCCCAAGATATCTTGCTTCCTCACTCATTCAACCAATATTCCCACAAAGCACTCTTCTGGGTTACCAACATTAATAAGATACAGTGTATGCCCTGTTTCTAGTCTAGTTGCAGACTGAATTCAACACACAGTAGGTCAGATGCTACAATGCAGACGTGCAGGTCGCCTGCAAGCACAGAAGAGTAGCATCTGCCACAGATGAGTGTGTCAGGGGAACCTCCACATGGAAGGTACACTAGAACAAAATCTTGAGGAATGAAGAGTTAGGCAAATGCACAAAGAGAAGGGCATACCAAGAAGAGGGGAAAGCATGAGCACAGAAGCTGGAGACAGGCTTCAAGGCATGGCAAGTGATTCCAAATGATGGGAAAATTGGGTGCCTATTAAGACATGGGAGTAAAGGGTAGATATGGGATAACTGGATGGTGAAAAGAGCTTGGAGTAGAAAGCACGGGGGTAATTGCAGGATCAGTGTCCCTTTAAATCCCAAAGAAGACGTGATCCACAAGTGAAAAGGTTGGCCTTAGGCAGGAGCAGAGACATTTCATACAGTGTAAAAGGAGAGGCAGAAAGTCAGGTACATACTCAGGTCAGTTGATAGATTTGATCATGGGAGGATGAGGAAGTTCTTTTCTACTTCTACTTTTTGGTGAAATATTAAGCAAAATCAACAGCTGAAAGAGGGAGTGAGGACATGTAGGAGGAGGTTTGAAAGGGAAGAAAAGCTGAGAAATCATGGGCTGGGAAAGTAAACTGACTTTCCTGGTCATGATTTGGGGCTGGCAAGGGCCCACTGAGGCTTGCAGTAACAGACTTAATCTGAGTTTTCCTCCAGATATGTTCATCTCCTCTTACAGATACAGAGCAGGCAGGAGTTGGGCTGGGAAAGTAAACTGACTTTCCTGGTCATGATTTGGGGCTGGCAAGGGCCCACTGAGGCTTGCAGTAACAGATTTAATCTGAGTTTTCCTCCAGATATGTTCATCTCCTCTTACAGATACAGAGCAGGCAGGAGTTGATTTTAACCAAGGATATAGTTTTGCCCGGCAGGTGTGATGGAGACATCGGGCAAGGGAGTGTTCACCACATTGAGCTATGGAATCTAGGCTTGGTAAAGGGAGAAGTGAAAGGGAGATTGACATCGAAAGTTAATAGGTCAGTGAATGGAAAGTACCAAGGGGCAAAGAGTTGTTGAAGTGGAGATAGTAGTGTAAGGGAAGTGGGGGTCAGACCGTGGGATGCTTGGAACTACGACTTTGTATGGAAGGCAGAGATTGGTACCACAGGGATAGAAACCCCTTCTTGAGGACCTCAGGTGAGAACATCCGATGTAGACTGGCAAAGTTCAGAATGTTCCAAAAAGTTTGATAGCACACCGTTTTGGTAAAAGAATGAGAAATAGGCACCTTCATACATTGCTAGTGAAAATGTAAAATGGTGCTAACTCTGCGGAGGGCAAACTCAATATCTTACACAATTAATAATACATTCCATTTGACCCAGAAGTTCCACTTCTAAGAATCTGTCCAAAGACTGACTTTCATAAACACACTCATACAATTTTGTACATATTCATTGTAGTATTATCTATAATGTAAAAAAAAAAAAGTGTGAGTACCCTAAATATCCAAAAATAGGGGATTAAATTAATTATAGTCCTTCTCTACAACTGATTACTGTAGAGTCATAAAATAAAATGAAGCAGCTCTTTATGTATTGAATTAGAACAATTACTAAAATATATTTTTAAGTGAAAAAAGCCAGTTTCAGAGTAGTGTGTATAGAATGCCTATGTTAGAGAATTAAAGTATATATATTCTTTAAAACTTCATATATGCAACCATACACACACACACACACACACACACACACACACACACACAACCACACACACACACACACACACACACACACACACACACTTCTTAGAGCATCTCTGGAAGAAGATGCTGGAGACTTGCTGCTGTCAAGGGGCATTGTTAAGTCTGGGGACAAGAGAAGAAAGGAGTTTGCTTTGTATTTTTGAAACTTTTGAACTTTGTGGCATTTGGGTTTTTCAAAACATAAGTTAAAATCACTATTTAATTTTTTTTTTCAAAATTTTGTATATCATGCCCAGGAGTTAGTATTTTATTTGGAAGGGAAGCTATTAAGATCTCTCTTTTCTTGAGAGATCTTGATGTTTTGAGCTGCAGGACTCATGAAAAATGGGCATCAAAAGACATATACAAGAATGTCCACAGCAACTTTATCTATAATAGCAAAGTAAATAAATAAATAAATAAACAATCAATAGTAAGATAAATAAGTAAATTTTGGTATATTAACAGCCCTTATATCTAGAAGGCATTTAATAAATATTTGCTGAAGGGAGGAATAAAGAAAGGAGGAATGAAGGAAGAAAAGAAAAAAGCATATTTTCTAGCTCTGCTCACTGAAAGGATAGAAGCAATGACCAACCCAGTGGCAATAAACTCTACTAGTGCACAGATTATAGTCTCTAAATACCACACTTCCTGTGTTCTCGCTATGCTCCAGCAACACCCTCTTCAGTTCTTTGAACATCTGTACTTTCCCTAATTCAGGGTCTTCACACATGCTGTTTCCTCTGACAGGAAAGATCTTCTTCCTCCCCACCCCCGTCAACACAGACTTGGATAACTCCTACCTCTCCTTCTCCATTGGGCTTAGCATTACTTCCTTTAAAAAGTATTCCTGATCCCCTTGGCTATTTATTTATTTATTTATTTTTGGTGGCTGGCCAGCACAGGGATCGAACACTGGACCTTGGTGTTAGCACCATGTTTTAACCAACTCCTTGGCTAGTTTAGTTCCCCCTAGTATATACTCTCAGAGTATTCTGTACATTTTCTCATTATATAATGACAGTTTTGATAATTGCTCCCTGAGTACAAGATATGTCATAGTTGTAGTTATTTAAATTTTTGCCTAGTTACAGTATTTTGATGGTGATTTCTCTCTTGTCCCCACCCCCAGCATAATTACACAATTGATCGAATTTATATAAATTAAATGTGATTGTGACATGACTCCATTGTGGATGACCCTCCCACTAGACTGTAAGATGCAAGAGTGTGGATGTTATATCTGTCTTCTTTGTTGCTCTATCCCCATTGTCTGGCATCCAGTAGGTGATCAGTAAGAAATCTTGAGTGCATG
>NW_007726978.1:81766-102330 GCF_000696425.1 Galeopterus variegatus | reverse complement strand
ATTTTGATGGTGATTTCTCTCTTGTCCCCACCCCCAGCATAATTACACAATTGATCGAATTTATATAAATTAAATGTGATTGTGACATGACTCCATTGTGGATGACCCTCCCACTAGACTGTAAGATGCAAGAGTGTGGATGTTATATCTGTCTTCTTTGTTGCTCTATCCCCATTGTCTGGCATCCAGTAGGTGATCAGTAAGAAATCTTGAGTGCATGAATTAATGAATGAAGCAGAATCTAGGGAGCGGAAGGCTGTGAAGCAGAACTAATTCCATTGTGGACATACCAATAAAAGTTTTTTTTGAGACAACTGGGTGAAAACAGATTATTTTTTAAAGAACATTTTTCATTTTAGATATCTGTCCTTCTGAAATAATCATTCTTAACAAAATTTATAATGAAGTAATACATTTTAAATTATAATCTTCCATTTTTACTCACCAGTTCTTAACTTAAGGACAACAATAATTCACTCTTAATCTTAGATACCAGTAGAAAATTGCATAATTCTTTTTCTTCCAGAACCCAACATGTCTGCAAGGGATAAAGGACAGTGTGGCCTGGTGGAAAGAGAATGAGCTTTGAGCCTGAGAGATCTGGATTTGAATGCAGGCCCTACTACTTACTACCTAAGCCCTAGCCATGTTACTTAAACTCTTAGTCTATATACTCATTTGTAAAAATTGTTTTCATTTGTAAAATATTTAAGTTCTTATGTAAAATACATAAATCACAGTGACTAGAACATAGATGCTCAATAAATAGAGGCTATCATCATTACTATTGTTTAAGAGGGTAAGGAAGGGTTGAGGAGTTGGAGTTATATGTGATGGGGGTGAACAGTAGCCAAGGCAGAGAGATAGACTGGCAGAAAATGAGGGCTGCAGAAGCTTGATCTATCTTGTTGAAGTGTATGAGAAGGTAAGTTAAAACTAGAGGAGAAGGCTAGCCAATTAGCTCAGTTGGTTATAACACCAAGGTCAAGGGTTTAGCTCCCCTTACCAGCAGCTGCCAACAAACAAACAAAAAACTAGAGAAGAGAGAGTTAAAGGATTAGTGGTTGTCAGGGAGGGGTATGTTGGCATCTGAGATTTTAGAAATGGGCTATTTGCCTACCAGTCCTGCCTCACTAAGGCATGATCAGTTTGAAAAGAACTGCTATCATAGCTACATGAATTCTGATAAAATTGAAGCAAGAACAAACATCAAATTTATGAAGAAAGGTAAAATCACTGTTGCTTTATGAGAAGTTTATGGAGACAATGCTCTACAGAAATCAACAGATTACAAATGGATAACTTGTTTTAAGAAGGGATGAGCCTGGCTGGTTAGCTCAGTTAGTTAGAGCATGGTGCTGCTAACACCGGGGTCCAGGGTTCCATCCCTGGGCTAGCCACCAAAAAAAATAAAAGGCTTATTTAAAAAGGGCTAGCCAGTGAGGTCAGTCAGTTAGAGTGCTGTGCTATAACACCGAGTTCAAGGGTTCAGATCCCTGTACCTGCCAGCCACCAAAAAAAGGAAAAAAAAGGACGAGATGATGTTGGAGATGAGCCCGCAACAGCAGACCACCCACATCAATTTGTGAGGAAAAAAGTAGAAACAACAGCCAACACCATAGTCATCTCAGTTGGTTCAGCATCACACTTCTGAGTGAGAAATTGCAGGTGAGTGAACTTTCCACTTCATGGGTGCCCAAACTGTTGCACCCAGATCAGCTGCAGACAAGAGCAGAGCTTTCCATGGAAACTTTAAACAAGTGTGATCAAGATCCTGAAGCATTTCTTCAAAGAACTGTAACAGGAGATGAAACCCGACTTTACCAGTGTGATCCTGAAAACAAACCACAGTCACAGCCATGGCTACCAAGAGGGGGAAGTGGTCCAGTCAAAGCAAAAGCTGATCTGTCAGGAGCAAAGGTCACGGCAACAGTTTTTTGGGATGCTCAAGGCATTTTACTTGCGGACGCTCTCGAGGGCCAAAGAATGATGACATCTGCTTATTAGGAGAACGTTTAGACAGAGTTAGCCAAAGAAAAATGCACACAAGAGCTTCACCAGAGAGTCCTCCACCATGACAATGCTCCAGCTCATTCCTATCATCAAACAAGGGCAATTTGGCAAGAATTTTGATGGGAAATCATTAAGCATCCACCTTACAGCCCTGATTTGGTGTCTTTTGACTTCTTTTTTCTTCTTTTTTCCCCTAATCTTAAAAAATCTTTAAAGGGAACCCATTTTCCTCAGTTAAAAATGTAAAAAAGACTGCATTGATATTGTTAACTTCCCAGGACCCTCAGTTCTTTAGGGAAGGACTAAATGGCTGGTATCATCACTTACAAAAGTGTCTTGAACTTGATGGAGCTTATGTTGAGAAATAAAGTTTATAATTTTTATTTTAATCTTTTAATTTCATTTTATTGAACTTATTGAAGTCCCTCATACAGTTAGCTCTACAGACAGATCTGAATCTATAGATAAAGTTCACTATCGTAGTAGTTGAAAGAGTCCTGTGCTGGGTATCAGGCTACTAGGTTCTCACTCTATCTTTTCCACTGGTTGGCCATGTGTCCTTGAAAGAAACAACCTCTCTGTTTCCTCATGGTCTACATTATCTGTAAGGTTCCTTCAAGTTTCTAAACGTTTTAGATTCTAAAGCTTAATATAAAAATTAAAGGATGTTGTACCAGCCAGCTACCAAAAAAAAAAAAAAAATTAATTAATTAAAGGATGTATGTTGGACCACTAGATGAGAAATTAAGAATGTGGGCTTTACTTATTCATACAGTTGGAATGCTATACAGAAATTTAAAATGACTGAACTAGAGCTACACATATCAATATAAATCAATCCCAATAGTATATAGAGAAAAAAATGATAGGAATGACATTCACACAAACTAAAAAAAATACACCAAATTAGTCTTTATGTTTTTATAAATATGTACACACATAGTAAAAGTATAAATATATGGATAGGTAGGATGCATACTAATTTCAGTAAATTTGGTTATGGAGAGGGAAAGGATAGGAATGGGATGGGCAGGACAGGGGCTTTTATGATTTCTGCAGTGCTTTAGTGCTTTAGACTGTTTTGAACTAAATATGGCAAAATGCTATTTGTTAAATTGTAGGCTTTGGAAACATGGGCATTTACTTTGTTATTCTCTACACTTTTCAGCATTTCACAATATTTAAAAATTAAAGCAATTAAAAATTATTTTAAAAATTATAACTAAAAATTAAAAAAAGAAAAAAATGTTATCTTCTCAGTGTGATTTACCATGATACTGATAACAAAAAATCTGCTCTGCCTAGGTCAGAGAAATTATAGTGCCTTGGGCTGGCCGGTTAGCTCAGTTGGTTAGAGCATAGCCTTGTAACACCAGGGTCAAGGGTTTATTTCCCTGTGCTAGCCAACCACCACAAATAAATAAACAAACAAATAAATAAATAAATTACAGTGCCCTGGGAGATTTGGAATAAACTAGCTGTCACATCCACCTGTCATGAAAAACGTTATAAGACCATTTTACTTGAATTTCTCCCTCTTATTGTGATCATAAAATGTTGAGCTCTCCTGGCTCTGTTTGGAACACATTTTCAGGGCAACCTGATCTATGCGTATCCCCAATTGCAATTGTCATATTAGCTCAATAAATCCTAGCTATATGCATTTGGTCTCACTTTCTTTTTAGGTCAACAATATCCTTCTTAAAATTGCAACTAACCTCATTATCTTTTCCACTTCTACTCCTTTTACTCATGTTAGGCAATTATGTTTTAGCCAATGTCTAAGATGGCGGCAGGTGGATGGGAAGAACACCCAAAATGGCTGCGGAGAGTTTCAGGTCCCTAGAACAGCACGTTTTCCGAGAATCACCAAAAAAAACCCTCCCCCTTCTTCCTCACCACTACATCCCCTTCCCATGTGCATGAATTTCTCTACCTATAGAGAAATCCCAGCTCAGCTTAAACCCCACTTGCTTCCCTCCCCTTCCTTCTTAGCCAATAGGAACAGTCCAGCTCAGCCTAACTGGATATAAAAGGCCCAGCCTGACTCTCCTTGCTGCTGCTCCCACTTCTGAGAGGGCAGCCCGCTTGTTCATTTGGCCTGCCTAATATACTTTGGTTGAGTTCCTGTCTCTTGGTGTGTTTCTTTTGTGTTTGGGCCAGGGCTTTTTCTTTCAACTCAGCTCTACTTTTCATTTTTACCATCACTTTCCATCTTCTAACATACCATATAATCTGTTTGTCATTTCTTGTCTATCTCCCCTGACTAACACCTAAGCTCCATGAGGGCAAAGCTCTTTGTAGGTTTTGTTCATTGATGTTTTTCAAGTGTCTAGAAATAGTACCTGACACAAAATAGGTACACCGACTTTGTTCAATGAATGTATGGGTATGTGTTCTGTGAAATCATTCATTAATTCAACTAAATTCATCTCTCCTTTTTCTGAACTCCTATAGCACGTAGAGGCAGTGCTATTCTGCATAACGCTTTTTCCCCTACTTCTCTTGTCACCCAAAAGATAAAATCTTTGAGAGCAAGGATCATGTTTTTAACTGTCCATGTGTATCTTGGGTGCTCTGTGAGAATCCTTCCAATTCTAATGTTCTACAATTCAGTGACCCCTACTGAACCTAGTAGTGCTGATCACACAGTAGAAACACAACTTTGTTTTACTTTATTGAAAATCAACCCAGCTTACCTTCATCTGATGGGAAGAAGCAGGCATTTTTATATTCAATTAATATTATTGACAGCTGGCAAGTTAGCTCAGTTGGTTAGAACACAGCCTTGTAACACCAAGGTCCAGTGTTTGGTTCCCTGTACCTGCCACCTGCCAAAAAACAAAAACACAGGGCCGGCCCCGTGGCGCACTGGAGAGTGCGCCGCTTGGGAGCGCGGCGGCGCTCCCGCTGAGGGTTCGGATCCCATGTGGAGACTGGTTCCCACTCACTGGCTGAGCGCGGTGTGGGCGCAACACCAAGGGTTGTGATCCCGTTGCCGGTCAGTAAAAAAGGACAAAAAGGAAAAAAAACAAAAAAACCCCACAATGTATCAAGTAACTAGTATATGCCACCACCATGCTAAGATGCACAGTGAAGAAACCACACGAGGTCCTTGCCTTCAGGAGCTTACAGTCTTGGGAGGTGGATAGCAGTTACATAAATAATCAAACAATAATTAATTATGATTGTGACAGTGCTGCGAAGGACAAGTACAGGATGAAACCAGATAACTGGGGGAATCTTATCTAGTTGGAGAGATTATGTAAACAAAAACCTTATAAATGAAGTAAGAGTTAGACAAGCAAAAAGAGGTGTGAAAGATGAACAGCTCAGAGGCAAAACTCGAGTTTTAACAAGCTCTTCATCCTCTTCCATTGTCTAGAGAAGGATGAGGGATGTATTTTTAAAGTACCCCCCCCCTTTTTTAACAGTCTTCTCTATGTGTCCATAGTCTTGCATTCACTTTGCTTCCTATTACATTTTTTTCATCATAATCATAACTATCAGGTCAATCTATTATCTGTAAAAATTATTGGGAAGGGCTGGCTGGTTACTCAGTTGGTTAGAGCCTGGTGTTAAAACTCCAAGGTCAAGGGCTCAGAACCCCATACTGGCCAGCTGCCCTCCAAAAGCAAAAAACTTACCAGCCAGCTGGCTAAAAATAAATAAATAAATAAATAAAAATCAGTATGAATGTGACTCCTTTGGAAAATGTTCTCCGGATTCATGACCTGTCCCCTTCCCCCTTCCTGCCTTTGCTTGTACTGGCCAGCTGCCCTCCAAAAGCAAAAAACTTACCAGCCAGCTGGCTAAAAATAAATAAATAAATAAATAAAAATCAGTATGAATGTGGCTCCTTTGGAAAATGTTCTCCGGATTCATGACCTGTCCCCTTCCCCCTTCCTGCCTTTGCTTCTGAAGCAACTGAGTGGATGCTGATGCTACTGACTGACATAGGGACAATACAAGAGGAGCAACTCGGCAAGCAAAGCTCATTTTTGGACATTGGAACTAGATGTGTGATATTAAGCAGATCTGTCAATTAGGCAGTTGGATACACCCGTCTAGAGTTCAGAAGGAAAGCAGGGGCTGGAAAAATAAATCTGATGGTTTTCAATGTATAGATATTATTGAGATCCTGGGTATGAATGAAAGGGCTTTTGGGTAGAAATCCAGGTTCAAATTCTAGTTTTGCCAGTTCCTAGCTATGTGACCTTGGAGTGCATTTTGGTCTCCAGCTATAAAATGGAGATAATGAGACCTATCTTAGAGAAAACTAACATAGGCTGTGGCGAAGTAACTTTTCATCTAAAACTGATTCCTAATCTTGGCTCTGTCACTTACTAGCTAGGATGCTGGGCAGGTTACTTAACTTCTTTACCCCTCATCAATATAATGGGCTTAATAATAGTATCTACCACATAGGCTTATTGTGAGGATTAAAGAATTAGTGCACATAAAAATTGTGGAAAAATGCTGAACACATAGCAAACAATTAATGTTAGCTCTTATTGGGCTATTTTAAAATAGAGAATAAATGTATAGAATTTGCCACAAAGTAAATATCCAAAAGATGATAGCTATTGTTATTAGCCTATTATTATTATTAAACTGATACTGTTGAGTGTAAAAAGATTTATACAAAGCAGCATCTCTGTTTAAATGAGTCATTAAGTAGGAACAAAAGGAGTAAAGCACGATGGAGTGGCTGTTTCTGCTGCTTTCATGGAGAAACCTTAGGGAAGTAGAATGCATACATTATTACGTCTACAGTGTAGTACCTTTCAGAAGAAACATAAGCTAGAAATGTCACCTATTTCTTCACCGTATCCTTAGCAACTGAGCCAAGAAGTGAAGCAATTGCAGAAACTCTCTTGGTAATAACTATTTTTTTCCAGCTGTATTTCTCAATGTGACAGTATTGTTTTGAATTATGACGGCAACCACTTTTCACTTGGAAGCAGTGATCATGTGTGTTGCCAAAATTAAATTAAAATAATAAAGTTAGGGATCATGAAGTCCAATGTTCTCATTTTTAAAATGAGGCGTCTGGGTCACAGTGAGGTTACAAAGACTTGCCCTAGTTTCACTGTGTTGCACGTGCCTTGGCTGGACTCTATGACTAGACATCACGTCTTTGACTCACAGCCCAGCTTTCTTTCCTTTGTATTATCATGGATAGCGATTTAGCAACACAATGGTCTAACCCAGGCAGACATTCTTCTTTTATTATATATATATATATAGTTCTGTCTTGTCATACATAAATTATAAAATCATGTCTTTTCTTGTTCCATATCCTGATTGTGTTAACAGAGGTATCTGTATTCTCATGTGTGTGAATACAACTCTGTTGTATAAGGAGCGGGGGGTGTGGGGGGTGTGGGGGGGACTCTGTTACATAATGCTAAGCCCTAATCTCCGCAGCTATAAAATTAGGGAAAGTAACACCTACCAAATAGAACCACTGGGTGAATTAATGCCTGAAACACACTAAGATAAAGGCATCTATTTATCTCCTTCCCTCCGTCCATTCAGCTTCTCCATATTAAAAAGATGAATTAGTTTTAATGAAAATCATAAAAAAGAGGTATCAAATATGATATTTGGTCTGCTAAGAGTTGGTATATAGCTTTGTAGATAAAAATGAAACTCCAGCCAATGATCATTTCCTCTAAAATATCCTATTCATCTCACTCCTGTTTGATCCTACGCATTCCTACTCAGTACACAGGTTTCTCTTGCTGGTCCCACAAAAGCATTGGTTCACTTATTAATCCTCCTATCAAAATGTTAAGTGCCTCCTATGGCCCTAGGACACAAAGATTAATGATATACAAATCACAGTCTCAAGGAACTTGAGGAAAACAGATACAAACAAATTATTCCAACATAATATAATGAACGTTATAACATGGGTGATCAGAGGCTGCTATGGGAACCCAGGTGGGAGCAGGGAACTAATTCAATATATGTGGGGTGGTGGTGATAAAAAAGGGCTTCCTTGAGGAAATAATGCTTGACCTAACTAGTCTGGAAATACCATGGGAGAAAGGGCATTCTAGGCACAGGTGTAACATATGCACGGAGGAAAGAGGAAGCCTAGTATATGCAGGTTGCTATAGCCAAAGCTTAGCCATGTGGGGGAGTAGCAGGCAATGAGACTAGATGGATAGGCTAGATAGAGCCCATGACCAAGAGCTCCTGCTAAGGACTGTGAATTTTTACCATCTAAGTCAGTAACTTCCAAAGTGGCTTGGTAGAAAGGGGAGTGCAAGGTGATCCATTAAGGCAAAAATATTAGAACTTTCGTTTTTATTTACTCTTATCTTTTCTACTTTAGGGCATGTATTATATTATATGTATGTGCTATATATCTATAGTTGTATGTACATAAGTATACACAATCTATATCTAAATCTGTATCTATATCTATATACAGGGGTGGGGCTTATGGTTTGAATGTGTCCCCCAATAGTACATGTGTTGGAAACTTGATTCCCATTTTAACAGTGTTCAGAGGGTAGGAAATCCAACTACAGTGTTTGAAAGGTAGGGCCTTTAAGAGGTGATTGAATTGTGAGGACTATGCCCTTGTGATTGGAATGGTTTAATGGGTTATCAGGGAGCAGACTGGTGGCTTTATAAGGCGAGCAAGTGAGCATGTGAAAATGTTATTGTTTAGCTCTTGCTATGTGATACCCTGCGTCACCACGGAATTCTGTAGAGAGTTTACGCCAAGAAGAAGACCCTCACCAGAAGTGCCCCCTGGAACTTCCCAGTGTCAAAAACTGAGAAATAAATTTCATATTCTTATAAATATCCCAGTTTCAGGTATTCAATCATCAGTGACAGAAAACTGGCTAATATGGGTGGGGAGCATATACCCTCCTCCCCTCCCCATAGGGTGGCATGATCCAAGGAGACTTTTGCCATTGAAGTGTTTTTAGCGGGGGAGTTAAATGATTAGATTTCTGTTTAAAACAATACTCTCTAAGGTCAGTAGGGGAAAAGATTAGAAACAATTAGGGAGAGAAATTAAGAGATGGTTGCCAGTAGCAGGGGTTTGAGTTCACATGGGCCTGAACTAACACTGTGGCAGTGGGAATATGGAGGAGGACCCAGTCAAGGTCTTTATAAGATATATTGATTGCATTTGGATAAGGGTTGGAGAGAGGGGACTATGGCACAATTAGCTAAAAGAATATAAATAGAAAAAGAAGTAGGTGTGGCGGGGATCAGTATTAAGTTCAGTTTTGGGCATTTTAGGTTTGAAGTGTATGCAGGGTTGTTACCAAACCCAAGTCCGGCTGTCTGCTGCCAGACAGCAACAACTCAAAGGTCAAATGTTGGTGAAAAGGGAATGCAGCCTTATTCAGGCTTGAGGAGATGGCAGTCTCAACCACCTCTTATTCTCAAGTTAACTGACGGTTTTTATGGGGTAAGAAGCAGGAACTGAAAGGCAGGAGGAAGGGGGACATGTAAGAGGCCAGGTGCAAATTCTCTTCAAGGCTCAGGTTTCTGTTTTTGTCCTTGACATTATCTTAGGGTCCTGCAGGATTTTTATATGTATTGTGATGCAATCAACATAGCTTTATTGATTTCTTCCTCGGTTTCTCAGTGTCTGGATAGTACCTGCCTCATAGCAAGTCTGTAGCTCTAGGTTGTCTGGAAGACAGTACTACACTTATGCAAATAATGTCATCCTGCCCCATAACCAAGTTTCAAAATATCAGGTGTATTAGTTTATTCCTGCTGCTTATAACAAAATACTTGGAATTGGGTAATTTATAAGAAAACAAAATTTATTGCTTACAGCTTCTGAGGCTGGGAAGTCTAAAATCCATCTGGAGGTGACAACAGTGACCCTGGGGTCGCACATTGCAAGATGGTGGAAGCAGACAGAACAGAGAGAGAGGCAGACTCTCCTTTTCTTTTAAAGCCCTCAGAACCACACCCCTGACCACCATTTTTAATCCATTCACTACTGCATGATCCTACAATCCAATCACCTCATCAAGGCTCTACCTTTCAATTACCATAATAGGATTTACCACCCTCTTAACAATTACAGTGGGGGCCAAGTTTCTAATACATAAAACTTGGGGGACACAATTCAAGCTTCAATGTGTTTTGGGGGGGACATAATTCAATCCGCTATTTCAGGTAACCACGGGAAAAGAGGGAACTCAGAGAAATGCATGCTAAGCTAGGCTTTATGCTTATCTTATATTCTGCTAGACAAGTGTACTCCTATTTCTGGGGATTCAGCCAGCAAGTCTGCCTTGCAAACTTCTCCAAGGCTGGTGTCCGCTCTAGCCCTAGGGGAAAAGGGTCAAATATGATCAAATATCCTGCTGTTACAATTCCCCTCTTCTCTTGTCCCTGCCTCAATCTTGAGGGAGTGCTTTAGTCTTGTTCACTCTAATGTTTCATCACAGATGTCCTACAGCAGGGACTGAGAAATATAGGTCGGAAATTCAATAATTAAGACCAATTAGATTACTAGAGGGTTAGCTTTCTCACTACTTACCCATTAACTTGCCAAAGAAAATTGAGACTGGTTATTTTGCTGAACGAAATGAAGTGAAACCAAAAATTAGAAATAATGTTTATATTTATAATCCTCTGTCATTATTGGTTGCAATAGCTGAGAAAACTTTCTTCCCCCCCCCTTTTTTTTTTTTTTTTTTGGTGGATGACGGTGTGGGGATCCCAACCCTTGACTCTGTTGTTATAACACCAGGCTCTAACCAACTGACCTAACCAGCCAGCCCTCCCCTTTCTTTTTAATCTTCATTTTAAAGTTCATTGTCTTGGCACAGATTCCTAATGTTTGGAGTAAAAGGTTTCAGGTGCATTGGTTTCTCACCAGTGTTAAGGCAAAAAAAGGACTGTTGAAGTACTATTTATTCAAATTGCAAAGCCATTTAGATTGTGTGTATTGTTCCTAAAGTGATTTAGTAGTTGCCAACATTTATAACGCATATACTGGAGCATGGTGTTAACTGCTTTTATTTGAATTACCTCATTTACTCTTCACAACACCCGATGAAAAAGGACTATTATCATGATTTTTAAGAATAAAAAGCTGCAATTTAAACTGGTTAGATAATTAGCCCAAGTTCAAATAGCTAGTAAACATAGGTCAGAACCAGATTTTGAGCTGCGAGTTCCTTGCTTTCCCCCACTGCTTCCCAACCGGTTCTCTCCATGCTCTTTCAAAAACCTCACATCTTTTGGACTCATTCCTTTGGTCTATACTCACAGCTACTGCAGCTCTCCAGAATCACCTTCTGGTATACTAGTTTGTTCCCTTTAATTCACCAAAGTTTTTGGCTCCTTCCTCCATGTCTTCTTTGCAATCTTTGATCCTATCAACCCATTAACTCCATCTACACAATCTCACATTCTTCATTTCCCTTCACTTGCCTTCTTACCCACTTTATATTCGATGATCCTCCATTCTAATCACTCTCTTGCAAACAAGCTCAATTCCCTCACTCTTCTCTTTCTCTATCATTACTCTCATGGAAAATACTCCAACCCTGATTATACCTAACTTTTGTGAAAGTTTACAGAATATAAATGGAAGCACTTGTGTTAAAATACTTGACAAATAGATCTGGGGAAAGGCCATGAAGTGGGGGAGTTCTCATGCACTTATGCCCGATAATGAGAGTTATCACAAGGTACTCTGTGCAAAACCACAACCTTGAACAGAAGCCATCCCAACCTTACACAAAAAATACTTCTGCGAGGACATCTGCCCAGCAACTGCCTGTCCTATGTTGGACTGGTGTTGCCCTTGTTAATTTTTATTTTATTTTTATTATTTTTTTTTAAAGATGATCAATAAGAGGATCTTAACCTTTGACTTGGTGTTTTCAGCACCACACTCTCCGAAGTGAGCTAACCGGCCCTCCCTATATAGGGATCCGAACCCATGACCTTGGTGTTATCAGCACCACACTGTCCCAAGTGAGCCATGGGCTGGCCCTGTCACCCTTGTTATTGATCCTTGTAGCCAAGGATAATTATCCCCAAACAATTATGTAATTCTCCATCATTTCCCCCTTAAAGTCTTTTGCCTTCATTTTCCTCCCTGAATATGCACATAGTTTATCATGGCACACGTAATCCCATTGCAATGTTTTATTTCCAATTAAACTCATTTTTTAGACACCCCTCTCTGTTTATTACTAGGTTGACACTTTCCACCTCTTCTGGAGAAATTGACTTATTGTATGTTGAATAATTTTACTTTAAATTCATGACCACAAAGCTCAAGTAGCTATCAACACGACCTGGAGCCTCTGCCGTGCAGCTCTATCACCCTCGCCACTCTTCAAAGTGTCTCTTGCACATTTCTCACCTTTTCAAGCCTTGCCACCCATCCTCTCCCTCACCTCACTCTTAGCTGATGGCCTTGCCTCAAATTTCATTGAAAAATAGGAATGATCGAGGAGGAAGTCCTTCATAGTTCCCCTCCTAACCTGCAAACTGACCTGTACATGCACCCGTCTTCTCTTGTCTCCCCCCCAATGTCATGTAGACATGTCCCGCTTCTACCAAAGGCACTCTTTCCACAAATTCCCTACCTTCTTGCCATCACAAGGACTCTGCTCCTACAGTTGTCTTTTTGCTCTCTCCTGAATCACCAATACTTCCCTCCCTGTTGGATCATTCCCATTAAAAGACCTTCTCTACATCTCTCTTTTATTTTTATTTTTAAAAGATGACCGGTAAGGGGATCTTAACCCTTGACTTGGTGTTGTCAGCACCACGCTCACCCAGTGAGCTAAGCGGCCATCCCTGTATGGGATCCAAACCTTTGGCCTTGGTGTTATCAGCACCACACTCTCCCGAGTGAGCCATGGGCTGGTCCCTACATCTCTCTTTTAAAAATACAAAAAAGATACAAAAGTAAAAGATAGCAAACCAAATGTAATCTTTCCTGACCCCATATTCTCCTAGTTATAGTTTTCTGCTGCTCTTCTCAATAAAATTTCTCAAATAACTGTCTCCACTTTTTTCCACCCTCTACTTAGTTCACTTAGTTCAACTATTCTAATCTGTCCCTTCTACTTCATTGACCTGCCTTCTGCAAGGTCAATATTGGTCCCTATGATGTCAACCCAACGATCACTTCTTTGTCTTCATATTCTTTGCTCTCTCAGTGACATTTAAGACAGTTACCCACTTTTCCCTTCTCAAAGCACCTCTTTTCTTGGCTTTCATTAAACCACACTCTTCTGGTTTTCCTTTTTCTCATTCAGTCTCCTTTATATTTTTATTTTATTTTTTTACATTTCAATTTTTTTCTTTAAAAGGAGTGAGTTGTGTACAGGACAAGAAAAAATTGCACTAGAACCAACTTATTCATCATCATCATCTTCCTCCTCCTTCTTTTTCTTTTTTTCAGCCTTGACAACTGCCTTTTTCGCTGCACCTGGCGTTCCTTTAGCTCGGTGTGCAGTAATATCCTCTTCCTATCTTTCCTTCAGCTGAGCAGCCTTCTTTTCATAAAAGTCACCTGCAGCAGTGTTGTTCCACATCTCTCCCAGTTTCTTTGCAACATCGCCAATGGATAGACCAGGATGTTCTCCTTTGATTTTTGCGTGATACTCAGAACAAGAAAAAGGCCGAAGGAGGCTTCTTGAGTGCATTGGGAACCTTGGACGTTTTTATTACCCTTTTAGAAGGTGTGGTGGTTTGAATTATGTCCCCCCAAAACTCACTGAAGCTTGAATTGTGTCCCCCAAGTTTTATGTATTAGAAACTTAGCCCCCTCTGTGACTGTTAAGAGGGTGGGAAATCCTATTGTGGTAACTGAAAGGTGGAAACTTGAAGAGGTGATTGTATTGTAGGACCATGCTGTAGTGAATGAATTAAAAATGGTGGTCAGGGGTATGGTTCTGAGAGCTTTCAAAGAAGAGGAGAGTTTCTTTTTCTTGCTCTCTCTGCTTTCTCTGCTTCTACCATCTTGCAATGTGAGACTCTTCAGTCACTGTAGCTGCCACCAGATGGACTTTGGACTTCCCAGCTTCAGAAACTGTAAGCAATAAATTTCATTTTTCTTTAAAAAATACCTGTATTTTGTTATAAGCAACAGAAATGGACTAATATAGAAGAGATATAGGTTTTCATTTCTCTTTCATAACAGGCGTTGTCTGCTTTTACCATGTCTTTGAATTTTCCTTTCTCTTTAGCAGACATGGTCTCCAACTCTCTGAGAAAACTCTGAGAAGCTGACTGAAGCATCTGGTGCTCCTTCCTGTGCTCATCCTGACACGTGTGCACAAAGAATACATATGATGACATTTTACTTCTTCGGTTCCTCAGCGAGGCACGGAGTCACCCATGCCTGCTGGCTCTCACTTGGCCTGGCGCCATCTCCATGGAGCACAATGTACTGCAATGGCTGTCCAGTCTCCTTTTTAGAGACACTTATATTTGGAAGCTTCTCAGGGCTTACTTGTGGACCTTCCTCTCTTGTTACATTTTCTTTGGTGATCCCATCTATTCTTATTGTTTTAAACACTATCTATATTGATGACTCCCCAATTTTTTTGTTTTTTTGTGCCTGGTTGTTATGGGGATCTGAACCCATGACCTTGGTGTTTATAAGGTTGGGCTCTGAGCTAACCGCCAACCCTCAGGTTATCATGTCTAGATCAGAGCTGTCCCCTGTGTTCTAACTGCCCATTTGATATCTCTAGTTGGACAATGAGGACTTTCTAATTC
This sequence comes from Galeopterus variegatus, assembly GCF_000696425.1. NCBI lineage: Eukaryota > Metazoa > Chordata > Mammalia > Dermoptera > Cynocephalidae > Galeopterus > Galeopterus variegatus. The sequence goes on along the minus strand of NW_007726978.1, from coordinate 87,567 downwards.
TACAGGTTTTAGCTCAAATTTTACATCATTAAAGAGGCTTCCTGACCACTCTAAAATAGCCACCCTCTTCCCTCTCTCCAGTTACTCTCCATTATATTTCCCTGTTTGTTTCCTTTGTAGCATTTATTCTAGCCATTTAACTTTATTTGCTTATTTTTTATCTACCTCCTCCATTAGATTATACTCTCACTTATTGAACTTTCACTATTTACCATACATTGTTCTAAGCACTTTATAAGTCCTATGATCTAATTTGCTTTTTGACTAACCATATTTATTGAAAGCTTAAAAAAAAAAGGCAACCTCACACTGTTACTTCTATTTTGATGGAATTAAAAGAAGCCAGTGTTAGTAAACTGATCTATTTTGGATTTGGGGTTTTTGGCAGCTGGCTGGTACAGGGATTGAACCCTGCACCTTACTGTTACCAGCACCATACTCTAATCAACTGAGCTAACTAACCAGCCTAGTAAACTTCTTTTCTTTTTTTTTTTTCTTAAGATGACCGGTAAGGGGATCTTTACCCTTGACTTGGTGTTGTCAGCACCATGCTCACCCAGTGAGCAAACCGGCCCTCCCTATATGGGATCCGAACCCGTGGCCTTGGTGTTATCAGCACCGCACTCTCCCGAGTGAGCCACAGGCCGGCCCTAAACTTATTTTCAATCTTACAGTTCCATAAGAAATTCCAATATGGTTCAGTTTAGTAACAAGTACTATCACTTTCATATACTTAATATTTACATTTGTTTAAATGTACCCTCAACACTTAGGTTTCTTTTTTTTTTTTTCCTTTTTGTCTTTTTTCGTGACCGGCAACGGATCGCAACCCTCAGTGTCACGCCCGTACCGGGACCGGCCACGGGATCGCAACCCTCGGTGTTGCTCCCGCCCCTCGCTCAGCCAGTGAGCGGCCGGTCTGTATGTGGGATCCGAACCCTCGGCGGGAGCGCCACCGCGCTTCCCAATCAGCGCACTATAGCAGTGCGCCACCAGGCCGGCCCAACACTTAGGTTTCTTATTGAAGTGTCACATCTCAACACTTTTTCAAAACTGTTAAATAGAGTGACAGAAGGAAAGTCGTTTTAAAAATTTCCACCAGAGATATATCATGAGAGGTGGATGATTAAGGAAACAGATAGCTTAAACAAGCTGGATATATTCAAGGAACAGTGCTCCCAGATTCCTGAGGTCAGGGGCAAAAGGCGTGGTTAGAGCTGGTTTGCCTCACATGATGCCTCTTGGTTTTTCTTAAACTCGGGGTCTGTACTGCCCTGTAATTGTAGTCTCTTTCCCTTTGCTTTCTTCTGTGAAGCAGCCACATTATAGCTAGGTTTTAAGTATAGTTTCATGTAAGTCTATATATATAAATACATATATTTTTAAATATAGTACAGTTCTGTCAAATGGAGTAGGCAAAAAAAATGGACATTTTTGAGAATTGTCTTAAATGATGAAATATCTAGACAAACACTTAAAAGCCTAATGCAATGTATTTTCAGAAAACAAGAAGTTTGAATTATTATCAAAATGCAAAAACTATGGCCTCTTCAGAGCAATGTGTTTCTTCAAGTTAGAGACTGCAATCATATCTCCACATCAGAAGGCTTTTGGTGGCTAGCTTGATATCTTTCTTCAAAACGAAAATGATTGGCAGCACATTCAGTCTGTGTAAAAGCTTACATAAAGGCAGTGGGTTATAGCAGAAAGAACTTTGTTTTTTTACATATAGTCTTAAGTAGAATATTAGTATTCCTACATACTAATTTTGTGATCTTGAGTAAACTAATCCTATAATTCAATTTCTATTAAATGGGGACCTTTAATACCTACCCTACAGGATTATTGTGATTATTAATTAAAATAACAAATGTAAAATGGCAAATGCTCAGTAAAAATGCCCTCCACCCTCTTTTGATCCCTGTATTCTCATGGTTTCCTTTAAACACCTGGTGAAAGGCAAAGGTTGACTTGATTTCGGATGAGGATTTACAGAGAGGTAAAGCTTAAGGTAGTAAGAAAAAACGAGAAAAGGAAACTTCGAATGTGGGTGTCTACCACTAGCGTGGTGTTTTGGGGCGGTTTTCTCATAATTGTTTACCAATGGCACAGAATAGCAATATTTATCTTTCTCTTGTACTACCCTTTAAATAAATTTAAGTGATGGGGTTTTGAACATAAACACTTTTTAAATACAGGAAGCGCCAACACTCAGTTTGGAAGGGTAATTTGCATGCTAAGAATAAATAGGAAATAAAACAATAAATAGAGGCAAAATGAGCAAAGGGTGAATAAAAGGGAAACGGAGAGCCTCAAGAATTTGAGGTTGGTAACAGCTCATTTTGTGGGCTTGGATACCGGGTGGGGCGCCGCATTGTCAAGCAAGAATCAAGACCAGTTTTACACCTTTCTTTGGCTCCGGACCAGCCAAAAAACACCTGTACGAACACCCAGTACGATCTTGTTGGCAGACCCTAGCACTGTTTCAACAAAAATCGGAGGCCAAAAGCACAATTTCAGCAATTTAGGAGGAAATAAATAAATAATGTAGACAAGCCGATACCCGTTTGAAGAAGTCGACTTGGTTCCGCATTCAGAAGAAATGACAAGACTAGCCTTTTTTTTTTTTTTTTTTTTTTTTTTTAAACAAACGTGTGATTTCATTCGATACCTCAGGGAGGTCATTCCGTTTTACTTTTTAAAACTTGCTAGCTAGAACAGTGTACTCTCTAAGAACCATACGGGAAAAGCCTTTTTGATTCTTTTTAGGCTGTTTTTACGTCGAACGCCTAAAACTGCTTCTGGAAAAGTCCCCACAAGACTTTTCGCAGTCTTTCAGGGCACTCCTAAATCTAGACCCATTCCTAACTAACTTCTACCTTTCTCATCAGCCATATTCTTTAGTTTCCCCAGTTTCCAATTTCCTAAATCTTCAACCTCTCCCTTCGAGTCAGTCCAACCAAACTTCCCCTTCTTAAACCTCTTCGTTACGTTCTCACCAAGAAACTCCCAAGAGAATCACGTGCCAAAGTTGTCCTTAATGGCGCGCCGTAATTCTACTATTCCTTCACCCTTCCTCGCCTCCTGTTAGCTCCTCCCCGCCCCATTTTCTCTCCCCCCTCCCCGCCTCCGCCCCGCGAAGTGCCTGCGCCTGCGCATCTCCAATTCAGGCGCTTTCCCTTTCCTGGCGACCAATCCACTTCCTGCCTCCGGTCCTTGGGCCACTCCTCCCCTCTGCTGGGGCCCTGGCTTGAGGGGCTGGTAGTAAGTAGTTGCCTTATTAATTGCCTGTCTGAAAAAAAAATTCGTTTCTCTCACCAAGTAGGGAATTTGGACGAGCCACTAAGCGTGCGGTATCTCTATGGGCCTTTGCTCTGGATCCGTCACCCCAGAGCCAAGCTGAAGGCATCGGCATAATGGGGGACGAGCGAATCGGACTGTTTTCGATCTGGCAGTCGCGCGGACAGCTTCTTCCTTTCCACCTCCCTCCGCCCCGCCCCCACTCGCGGCCTGGCCACCCTGGTGAGTGGCGGGCGGGCGGGCCGGCGGGCGGAGGGAGGAGGGGGAGCTGAGGGAAGGCGGGCCCTCGGCTGCGAGATAGTTGGGGGGAGGGGCGGGAAGAGCCCGAGCGCTGGAGTTGGTGCTGGGAAACCCGGGGCTAATGTTGACAACAGGCTCGAGGTGAGTCCCGGGGAGCCTCCTTCCCCTCAGCTCCAACGATCGGGAGGAAGCAGGGCTGGGGGATACCGGCCTGGACTCCTACTCCCTGGGGGACCCAAGAGGCGACTCCGCACCCCCGCTCTCCGGGGGCGGCTAACAGGGGAGGGACTGCGGGTCCGGCATCGTCCTCCTCAGACTCTTCTCCCGGAGGCTCCCATCAACGCGGGAGCCCCTGGGCCGGGGCAGGCATGAGGGGCGGTGGAGGAGGTGCCTGCCCCGCACGCCCGGGCCGGGCCTCGGGGCTAGAGGCGCGGAGCTTGCCGTAGGGGGGATGAAGGTGTTTGGGGGCGTGGAGTGGAGCGAGGGGAGGTTGGGGAAACCTCTTCGGGAGACCGGAGGAAAGCGAGGGCGAGGAAGTGGGGAGGGTGCGTGTGTGGGAGGATGTGGAGTAGACCAGCCAGAGAGTCTTCTGTGCTGAGGGAGTGTGGGGCGAGAAGTTAGGGTTGGGGCAAGGATGGTCCTCGAAGGTGACCGTGGATACCCGTAGGAAGGGGAGCTGTGGTGGGGAAACGTGTTAGCTGTAGCAGTGTGGAGCCAGAGCAGGGATTTGTGGGAGATGCGTGTGTAGGGGAAGGGGTTTGTGTGTGTCTGGGGATGGTGGGCATGGGCTGTCTGTTTTACTTCCGTTTAATCACATAGGTTGGTTCTTTTTGCCTTCACCTTAGGGCTCCAAGTATTCTTGCTAGTACTGTTGAACTAAAGGAAGGTGATCACAGGATATTCGGTCTCCAGGTGGGCAAAGCAGAGCCAGCTTACAGGCTTGGGGGATACACTCTGGAGTGCCCGGACCTTCAGTTCTCTTGCTCTTATAAACACGTAGTGATGCGTTAGACCAAAGTGAAACTCTCACTGACTCTTCTCATTCATCACAGTTTGTAGGTGTTCATAAAAATCGTACGACTCATCATGTTTGAGCTCTGGGGAAATTCTAAAAATTTTGAATGAGTTCTTTATACTAAGGATGTTCTTTAAAGAATAAAGTCAAAGACTGGGAGATAATGCCCCTGTGTTGTTCTGCCCTTAGACCATTTTGGGTAACACAGAATTAAAAGGTAAAACAGCATTTTCTCACTGTAGTATTTTCAGAGCAATCTCATTGTGATTTCACACATAATCCATATGGTTCTTTGCAGAGGAATATCTTTAAAAGGAAAACACCCTCTTTCTCAGTTTTCTCTCCCCCAGTACTCCATTGGTACCGGTTTTATTAGTAAAGAAGTTTTACTTTCTTTTAGAAGTTCAGAGTATATTTAGAAAACCAAGTAAAATATACAGCCCAAGTGCCAGGACACTATTTTGGGAGCTGGGAAGGTGGGGTTTTTTTTTGTTTGTTTGTTTTTTCCTTTTTTCCTTTTTTTTTTTTTTTTTTACTGATTGGTAACGGGATCACAACGCTCAGCGTCGCGCCCGCACCGCGCTCAGCCAGTGAGCAGGAACCGGTCTTCACATGGGATCCGAACCCTCGGCGGGAGCGCCGCCGCGCTCGCAAGCGGCGCACTCTCCAGTGCACCACCAGGCCGGCCCTAGGAAGGTGGTTTTAAAGCATGGTTTCCTTTTAAGGGCCGTCTGAATAAAATTGTACTCAGTAAAATAATTTGTAAGAGCTAATCACATACCGGTGTAAAGATCACTAATTTTTTTTTTTGGCGGTTGGTGGATATGGGGAGTCACTAATTTTTATCTTGAGATAGAATCTGTTTACTTTTTACTTGAAAAAACTTTTGGAAACACTTTATTTTTATTTTTCTATTGTTGGTGACTGGCCAGTACAGGGAAGGAAACACTTCAGATGAAAGATTTGGTTGTTTATTAAAGCTTGAATTTATTAAAATAAGAATTTTAGCATTTTGTTAAATATGATTTAATGCTCAGTTTAATTTTTTAAATTGTTATAGTAAAGTGCATACAGATCTTAATCATGTCGTTTGTATATTTTATCTGGTTTTTAGAATCTTAAGAGTTGGGTAGGGGCCGGCCCGGTGGCGCACTCGGTAGAGTGTGGTGCTTGGGAGCGTGGTGGCGCTCCCGCTGAGGGTTCGGATCCCATATAGAGACCGGTCCGCTCACTGGTTGAGCGCGGT
>NW_007726978.1:80823-81669 GCF_000696425.1 Galeopterus variegatus | reverse complement strand
CTGGTGGGGGGCGGTACGGGCGCGACACCGAGGGTTGCGATCCCGTTACCGGTCACGAAAAAAGACAAAAAGGAAAAAAAAAAAAAGTTGGGTATATAGTAGAAAAGTGCACTGGGCAGTGAATCTTGGTCCAGACACTAAACTAGTTGTATAATCTTGGGCAGAGCACCCTGCTACTGACCCTGCAATATAAGAATTGAGGATTGGAACAGATAAAGTCTAATAGTCCTAACTTTAAAAATCTCTCATTTTAGGCCGGCCTGTGGCTCAGTTGGGAGAGTGTGGTGCTAATAACACCAAGGACACAGATTCGGATCCCTATATAGGGATGGCTGGTTAGCTCACTTGGGAGAGCATGGTGCTGAAAACACCAAGTCAAGGGTTAAGATACAGTGCACTGTAGCAGTGCGCCACCGGGCCGGCCCCAAATCTCTCATTTTTTGATGAACTTTTCAGTGTTCTGTGTCAAAGAGAATCAACATTTATTGAGTGCTTCCTTCATGCTAGCAACTATTCTAGAAGTTTAAGAACTCTATAAGATAGGTAGCAATGACTTCATTTTATTGATAAGTAAATAAACTTGGAGAAGTTAAGTTAACCAATTTCCATAGCTAGCAGGCTGCAGAGTTGGGATGCAGACTTAAAATCTGTCTTCAAAAACCGTGCATGTTGGGTCGGCCCGTGGCTCACTCGGCAGAGTGCGGTGCTGATAACACCAAGGCCACGGGTTCGGATCCTATATAGGGATGGCCAGTTTGCTCACTGGCTGAGCGTGGTGCTGACAACACCAAGCCAAGGGTTGAGATCCCCTTACTGGTCATCTTTAAAAAAAAAAAAAAAAAAAAA
>NW_007726978.1:59674-79964 GCF_000696425.1 Galeopterus variegatus | reverse complement strand
GTGCATGTTGGGTCGGCCCGTGGCTCACTCGGCAGAGTGCGGTGCTCATAACACCAAGGCCACGGGTTCGGATCCTATATAGGGATGGCCAGTTTGCTCACTGGCTGAGCGTGGTGCTGACAACACCAAGTCAAGGGTTAAGATCCCCTTACCGGTCATCTTTAAAAAAAAAAAAAAACAAACCATGCATGTCATTTTCACAAGTTTCATTGCTGCCTCTCCATGAACCTTTAGAATATTTTTTTTTTTGAGACCGGCCGCACCGCGCTCAGCCAGTGAGTGCAGCGGCCATCCCTATATAGGATCTGAACCCGCAGCAGGAGCGCTGCTGCGCTCCCAGCGCCGCACTCTCCCGAGTGCGCCACGGGCTCGGCCCTAACCTTTAGATTTTTGTCATATTTTTTGTTGACTGAAATTTAGTTCCAAATGTACTTTGTATGCATACTTGTGATAAAGTATACCAGTATCAAGACTTAAGGGTTTTATTCAGGATCTGTTTGTTTTATCATTCTCTAGAGCAGGATCTAATTTGTGAATGCATATTATAATTTATTTCATAGAGTAGGTACTTAAAATTTATTGAATAAATGAATATTGTAGAGTCACAAAAGTTTGGGACATTGTTGAGCTAATATATGCTGATCCTTTATGAATTTGTCAGATACTAAGCAAATTCTTAGTAGAAGAACTTAAGATTTAATTTTATCTTCAGAAGTGAGATATTAGTTGTAAATTCTGATGCCATTCTTTTTGTCTGAGAACTGTAGTTTCCTGTAATCCTGGAACATCACTTGTTGATGCTTCACATCAGATAATACGAATTCTATATGAACATAATTTTTGGGGCACGTATGGCTAATATCCCTAAATAAGATTGTGTTATTACCTTAAATATTATCTTGTCCCCATACATTTCAGCCAATTTGCCAAAAGTTAAAAACGTTATGTAAAAACTTAGTATTATCAGGGACTCTTTCATTGTACTCTTCAGATTCATAATTCTATGACTTGTCATAGTCAGTACTTATGATCAAGTCTTCCAACCTCCCAATTTCTTACTCTCAGAGTTTTTAACTTTGGTTGAGAGTATGGGTTCAGATTCCAGCTCTGTCACCAGCTGTGGAGGCATTGGTCAAGTTACTTGGTCAAGTCTCAGTTTACTCATTTATACAATAGGGAAAATAATACCTCATAAAGATTTTAGCATTGAATGAGGTAATGTATGTAAAATGTTTAGTGTGCTACCTATGAGTGGTACCTATTAGTATACTCTCTTTGAAAGTTTGCTTGCTTTTAGGGCATGATATTTTCATATTAAAGGTGGGTATATAATTGAAAATGTATAGGAATTGATAACTGCACTTCCAGGTAATATAAATGCTATTGTGCGTCTTGGCACATCAATAGGTAGTTATAGTTCTTTTTCATATTTTAACAGTGATTGTTTAAACAGGATTAACAGCCTTTTCTTGTTCTAAGTTCCACCAATTGGGTTAACTAAGGCCTTTGGGTGTCATTGTCCAAATAAATGCATAGAATGTGGGAATGGAGGAGAATAAGAGAATAAAAGGGAAAAAGGGAAAGGAAGGGATGACTGAGAAAAGGTATAGACTATGCCATGTACCTCCAAAAATTACTTAAAGTGTTTCTACAGGCCTAGGTTGCCTTTCTGTGATAATAACATTTTGTTAGAGTGCTGAAGTAAATTCTTTGTGTGTTTATAAAATATTATTGCATATTTTTTGTTTGCTAACCTAGATTTTAGTGTTGTAATTTAAAACCTGTATTTGAAAATATTTAAGAATACTCTGCATATCTTTAGGTTTCAATAAAAAACGACAAAGTTTCAGTAATTCTGTACTTCTGAAATAGAATTTTGATTTTCTTGTATACAAATTTCAGATATCTTAGGAGTTAAAACATGAAGCACTGTCAATAAAAGAAGTTATATTAGAAAACCAGTTTGTTTTGAGTAGAGGAATATATGCTTGGAAAAGAAGAATCCAGAGTTTTGCTGGGAAATAACTGTTTTTTGTTCCAGAGTTTATTTCTAGTTAACTATATAGAGCCTATACTACAGACCAGTGCTATCCAATAGAATTTTTTGTGTTGGTAGAAATGTTCTGTATCTGCACTGCCCTATATGGTAGCCATTTATTCACATGTGGAATTGAGCACATGAAATATGGATAGTGATTGAAGAACTGAGTTTCAGATTTTGTTCCCATGGCACATTTAGCAATGTCTGAAGTCATATTTGGTTGTCAAAACTGGGGAGGTACTACTTGCAAAAGGCAGAGATGCTGCTAAACTTTCCGTGCTGCACAGGACATCCCCCATCTCACAAAACAAAGAATTATCTTGCCCAAATGTCAGTAGAGCTGAAAGTTTAGAAACCCTGGGCTTGTGGCTACCTTATTGGCAGATATAGCACAGAATATACAGACTTTATACTCATCATTATGTTTTTAAGTTAATTTTGACTAACACTAATGAAGAGATTAAAGGTCTAGTTTAATTTGAGATAATTAACAGTTTTTGCATTTGAAAGTTTGTTAATAAGGTTAGAGCAATGAGGTGAAATTTGTGAGTCCTCTGTTATGTATTATGTCTGCTGACTTATAGGTGGCAAGAGCTTGTTTCTCCTCCCCATCTGCAGCTTAAAACTTACATTGAATATTGTGTGAAATAGTAAACTAGCATCTCTTAATGGTTGTGAAATGCTGAGGTTAAAACTCTCAGATACATACTGAAGTATTTATGATTAAATGATACATTGTTTTGGAGTTGATACTGGTTGCATCTAAGTAATGGGTACATGAAGATTCCCCATACTGTGCTCTTTACTTTTGTTTGTGTTTGAATTTTTCCTTTATAAAAAGCAAAAAAAAAAAAAAAAAAAAAAAAACTTAGACATAGAAATAACTAATAATGATAGGATGTGGAATGTGACCAATGAATTATTTTATCACAGAAATAGTGTTCATTTTGTATGCATTTATTTAATCTCTAGCAATTAATAGTAAGTTGTATTAATTCCCCAAGTTGCATTAATATGTTGTTTAAAAAATAGTGTCACATCATTAAAAAAAAGTTCACTGCATTAACAGTTCTGACATTCTTTTACTGTTACAGGTTGTCTTGGGTCACATAATGCCAGCTGAGCGTAAAAAGCCAGCAAGTATGGAAGAAAAAGACTCTTTACTAAACAACAAGGAAAAAGACTGCAGTGAAAGGCGGCCAGTGAGCAGCAAGGAGAAGCTAAAAGATGATCTCAAGCTCACTGTCAAGAAGGAGGTCAGCAAGGCCCCTGAAGACAAGAAGAAGAGACTGGAAGATGATAAGAAAAAAAAGGAAGACAAGGAGCGCAAGAAAAAAGAAGAAGAAAAGGTGAAGGCAGAGGAAGAATCAAAGAAAAAAGAGGAGGAAGAAAAAAAGAAACATGAAGAAGAAGAGAGAAAAAAGGAAGAACAGGTAAAACGTCAGCAAGAAGAAGAAGCTGCTCAGTTGAAGTAAGAAAAATTATTTTAATTATTGATGTAAAGGAATGGGAAAATTGGAATATTTGGGGAAAAAAAATGATTATTTGAGGAAAAACTTCCTGTGTGCAGCTCCTTGAGAGTTGGGAGTTTCTCTATTTAAATTAAATAATAGTAACAATCTTTAGTAAATAGTTTTTGAGGTCTGGAGTAGTCTAGATTTTTTTTTTTTTTTCTTTTTCGTGACCAGTAAGGGGATAGCAACCCTTGGTGTGGTGTCGCCCACACCATGCTCAGCCAGTGAGCACACTGGCCATTCCTATATAGGATCCGAACCCGCGGCGGGAGTGTCGCTGCGCTCCCAGCACCGCACTCTCCCAAGTGCGCCACGGGCTCGGCCCTATTGTTTTTGTTTTTTAAAAACTTTTTTTTGGTATGATAATATGGTATGATAATACTCCGTCTTTTCAAGTTGAAAAAGTTTTAATTCTGTGGCTGCTATTTGCTGAGTTCTTATTATGTGATTGGCACTATACAAAGTATATTAGCATATATCCTTAAATAGTCCTAATGAAGTAAGTTTTATGAACCTCATTTTACAGATCAATAAAGTGAAGCTTTAAAGAGGTAAGTAACTTTGCCTAAGGTCACAGTAAACAGTGGAGCTGCTAGGATTTGAACTTAGGTTGGCCTGACCTGAAAACCTTTGTCCTTAAGCACGATTCCACATGCCTCTCATTCTTACTTAAATCTATTTTTGAATAGATTTAACCAAGTCTATGCAAGTAGTATAATAAACTGGTAAAAAATGAGGTGATCCTCATAGGAAGAACACCAGGATGTAGCAAAAATGACTGTTGTTGAATGACCTCTTCTCTTCAGATGTGTAATTTAAAAAGCTGTTTGTAAACATGACTTTTCTTTTCTGGTGGCTGGCTGGTAAGGGGATCTGAACCCTTAACCGTGGTGTTACAGCACTGCACTCTAACCAACTGAGCTAACGGGCCAACCCCAAACATGACTTTTCATAGATCTCTATAACAGCTACTTTTCTCACCAAATCTCTTCTTTAGGACTTCTATTTTTAATGAAGAACTGGAGCCTTAGGTCTGAAAGGCTATAATAGTGGCTGGTTTGGGAATATCCAGAACCATGATTCTTGAGAGTTTCTTGATTATTTATTTTACTTTCCTTTTTAAAATTTTTTAATTAAGGGCCGGCCAGTGGCTCACTTGGGAGAGTGTTGTGCTGATAACACCAAAGCCACAGGTTTGGATTCCTGTATAGGGATGGCCGGTTGCTCACCTGGGAGAGCATGGTTCTGACAGCATCAGTCAAGGGTTGAGATCTCTTTACTGGTCATCTTTTAAAAAAAATTTTAAAAATAAAAATTTGTAATTAATATATTCAATTTCATATTAACTTTTGCTCCTTGTCCCATCCCATCAAAAGAGCTTTAAAAACAAACAAAAAGCAAAGAAACCAAAAACCCAACTTTTTATTGGGAAAATTTCATACGTATACAAAAATGGAATGGTATTATGAACCAGATCCCTGCACCCCCCTCCCCCCGCATCTACCCAGTGTCGAGTTACCCACTTTTTCTCCCGGGATATTATAAAGCATCTTATTATTTCACCTGTAAAAACTTCACTTTATATCTTAAAGTGTTTTCAATTGAGTTAATCCTGTGTTTGTGTGTGGTAGGAGATCCAAGACATACTCAAATGTCCACGTTCCCAGTAATGGATGCAAACTCTCTGTTGTAGTGGAAAGTCTGTTGTAATGGAAAATCCTAGAATTATAGTGTAACCCAAAGATGATTATCTTGGAAAGATGAAAATCTACATTTTTTTGGAGATTTATATTTAAGAGTTACATATTCTGGTATCTCAAAAACCTCAAAGTTGTATTGTTTGTCCTCCCCCCTCCTCCAGCCACCCAAATTATTGTACTATATCTGCAATTTAAACTTGTTTCATCTTTTTAGTGGAAAAATGGATATATCTGTTTTAGCTACTTTTTTCAGGATAAACTGAGTTTATAAGCCTTTTTACTAAAGGGTTTTTATCTGATAGTTCTCTTCTAGTTCCTTTCTAAATTTTCTAAATCTCACTTGAATTTTTAAAACTCCAAACCTGTCAATATACTTTATTAAAGGTTTGGTTAATGCTGAGTATGAAACAAAATATCTAACATTTCAAAACATTTTTAATATAGTCTTTTATAATGCTTACTCTTTAAAGTATTCTTTGTGGACAATTTTTTTTTTATCTATTTGCCCAGTGCTTTTATTTGTTTTACGTTTTATATCCTTCCCAGGAATATTTTATATTTTTCGTATGGCACATCATGTATTTTATCCATTTAGCTTGCCAGTTGGCAGAATGATTTTTAATTTTAATCTAATTATTCAAAATCCTCTGCTCTACCACATTTGGTATTACAGTATATTGGGTTCTCATTATCTTAATGTCTTTTAAAGTCTTTTGCATCTTTTGTTTCTCTTGGATTCTGATACTTAGATGATTGTTTTTTCATTGGGTTTTACTTTTATAGGATTTGTCAATGATGCTTCAAAATATATAGAGTATTTTATTTATTTGTTTGTTTGTTTTTTAATTAGAGAGAAGGAAGAATCCCTTCAGCTTCATCAGGAAGCTTGGGAAAGACATCAATTAAGAAAGGAACTTCGTAGCAAAAACCAAAATGCTCCAGACAACCGACCAGAGGAAAATTTCTTTAGCCGCTTAGACTCAAGTTTGAAGAAAAATACTGCTTTTGTCAAGAAATTAAAAACTATTACGGAACAACAGAGAGACTCCTTGTCCCATGATTTTAATGGCCTAAATTTAAGCAAATACATTGCAGAAGCTGTAGCTTCTATTGTGGAAGCGAAACTAAAAATCTCTGATGTAAACTGTGCTGTGCACCTGTGCTCTCTTTTTCACCAGCGGTACGCTGACTTTGCCCCGTCACTTCTTCAGGTCTGGAAAAAACATTTTGAAGCAAGGAAAGAGGAGAAAACGCCTAACATTACCAAGTTAAGAACTGATTTGCGTTTCATCGCAGAATTGACAATAGTTGGGATTTTCACTGATAAGGAAGGTCTTTCCTTAATCTATGAACAGCTAAAAAATATTATTAATGCTGATCGAGAATCCCACACTCATGTTTCTGTGGTGATTAGTTTCTGTCGACATTGTGGAGATGATATTGCTGGACTTGTACCGAGGAAAGTAAAGAGTGCAGCAGAGAAGTTTAATTTGAGTTTTCCTCCTAGTGAGATAATTAGTCCAGAGAAACAACAGCCTTTCCAGAATCTTTTAAAAGAGTACTTTACGTCTTTGACCAAACACCTGAAAAGGGACCACAGGGAGCTCCAGAATACTGAGAGACAAAACAGGTGATTTTCAAATGTTTCTCAGAATTGAGAATTTATTTTGGAGCTCATACTTAAAAATGTTTAAAGTCTTCATGCCACTGAAAGAACTTATGGAAAAGGGCTCCTTACAGGTGATTTCTTAACATTCCAGGAAAATTTCAAAGTGTAACAATCTGAGTACTCATGTTTAAATGTGAGTCTACAATAGGTGTTGTTTCTGATTTTAAAAGAAATCTCTCAAGCAGATGGTGATTTTTGCTTTGTGGGTATGTTTTCTTCCTGTGATTTAAAAAACTCCTTAATATTTAGGGGTAAATTTTCTTTTTCTGTCACTTTAACTTACCTGCTACTATTTTTCTGTATGTTTTTGATGTTTCCTCTCTCCAGCAGGTTTTCTTTCATTGTTTTGTATTTTAAGTTATTAATGTCACTGTTGCTACTTGCTCTTTTTTAGGAAAATAAATCATTCATTATTAGTGGTATTTCAGATCAGAATTTTGGGAAATAGTGCACAAAATTAGCTGTGAAAAAATTTTAATGCAACTGTAAAGTGCATTTATAGAGTCTTCTTCCTGGAGGCATCCATTTAAAATTGTAAAGGAATAATGTACTGTGCCTGTGGTAGTGGTGAAAAGACCTGATTTAGGGGCCAACTTTGATTGTTCCACAATATTGTAGACTAATGTGTAGTATCTTTACCTAGCTGGCATCAACAAGCAGAAGTTGATGTAGTTTGTGGGTATTAGGTCAACTTTTATGGAGGATGGATTTGGAGGAGGGCTGAGAGATTGCAAAAAGAAGGTAACAGCAGTAGCATTTGGCTGAGTACTTACACCTATTTAAATTGTGTGGTTGAGAATCTGAAATTGCTATTAATCTGAAATTAGCTGACCAGCTGCCCCCCAAAAGAAATTAGTGTGGGGAGCACTCTATTCTATTCTCATAAGTCTGCAATGGGAGAGAACTAGTTTAAGTAGTTAGCACTGGGAGATGGTTGTCTTAACCAGAAGAGAAGACAGTAATAGTGTATGCAAGTAGTACAGTTAGGACAGGTTCGGGGTGGAGACTATGTAGTTAAACCTTGGTTGCTAAAAGTCACTCAGAAGTGAGGATTTAAGATGGCAGTGGTGTTACTAATGATTCTTAAAAGGAAAAAGGGTTGACATGTTTTGTACTTTTGAATAAGAGGACTGATTCAAACTTGAAGACACAACCTCAGAATGCACTTACATCGTCAATAATGGGTTAAAAAGGGATATGAGAGTCTTCTCACATATTTAATTCTTTTTAATCATTATTTAGATAGTGCTTTATCATTTTCATAGTCCTTTTCCCATACATTCTGCCTAATACATCACAACTTATTTTGTAAGTATGCTAATTATTTATTAGTTTTTATGAGCTACTTTAAGAGTTTTAGTATGTGTGAATTTGCTTTAGATTGGCCTCACAGGCTCTTAGAGAGTACAGATTCTACAATGATCACCTTTACAATGCATGAGTCCATTTTACAGATTATCTAACAGATAAGATTATTCTTCCTCTGAATAACTCCCGAGGGAGTTTAGTACTCTGAGGCATTCCAATGTTGGACACAATCTATTTGCTAGGAATTCTTTGTTATATGAAGCTGAAATTTAACTCCCCATAAAGTTGTTCTCTTTGATGTAGTTCTTATTTCTGGTATGGATGTAATAAAGCTACTCAAAGTGGGGGTCTGTGGCCTGTGTTCCTGTTCACAATGAATTCAATACAGAAACAGAGTAAACATTTAGACATTTTTATAGCAATTTTCCATTGTCATGATATTCTTACTGTATTTTATAAAAGTGTCTGCAATGATTGGGGAAAAAAATTGGTCCTTTACTATTGATACTTTAAGAAGCATTGGCACAGGACACGTATCCTCTTTAATTCCTATGACAGTATCCTTTCCTCTTCTCCAGGCTGAATACCTCTGGTTCTTTCCATTTGCTCCTTGATTTCCAGATACTTCGCTATCCTTAGGACATTTGTTTTGGATATGTTCTTTTCTATCTGTGATTTAAAATTGCTTTAGCTTTTATAGCTGCCATGTCTTTCTTTTGACTTTTTGTTAGGCTTATTTACACTAAAGCCTGATTTCTCAAATGAACTGCTGCCAAGCCAGTTCTTCCTCCTCTTGAACTAGTAAAATGATTTTCTAAGCCTAAATATGTACTTGCTTATTTCTATTAAACTTTGTTTAGATGCTTTGGCATATTATTTTAGCCTAATGATAATTTTAAACATTGATTATATGTGTATTATTAATGGTACTTATCTGTTGGTCATTCAGCTTTGATAAGCAGATCTTTTGTTCTTTTATTATTCAAGTCATTGATAAAAGCTTTGACCTGGATGTAGTGTTAAGAGCACAGCCTTTGTGGTCTTTCCTTAGAAACTTATCCATTTTGATACAGAACTATTAGTATATGGTTATTAGAGAATGTTACTTACCCAATGTAAATTGATCTTAGCAATTGATCTTAACATTCACGGGCCGGGCCTAGAAGTGGTCTGGGGAGTTAATATTTCCACATTTAAAAATATTATCTATGGGGGCCGGCCTGTGCCTCACTCAGGAGAGTACGATGCTGATAACACCAAGGCCACGGGTTCGGATCCCATATAGGGATGGCCGTTTTGCCCACTGGCTGAGCATGGTGCTGACAACACCAAGTCAAGGGTTAAGATCCCCTTACCAGTCATCTTTTAAAAAAAAAAAAAAAGATCAAGGAATTGTTGTGATTGTTGTGTCTTCTCCCTCCGCATATATTTGTATATTTACTTATTTATTTTTAATTAGCTCCCACAAATAATTGAGAACATGTGGTATTTCTCTTTGTGTGCCTGGCTTATTTCACTTAATATCATTTTCTCTAAGTCTATCCATGTTGCTGTGACTGGTAGTATTTTATTTTATTTTTTTTTTTACTAATATAGCTGAGTAGTATTCCATTGTGTAGATATGCCACATTTTCCTTATCCACTCATCTGATGATGGGCCTTTAGGCTGGTTCCAACTCTTGGCTATTGTAAATAGCACTGCAGTAAACATGGGAGTACAGGTATCTCTTCGACATGATGATTTTCATTACTCCGGGGATATACCCAGTAGTGGAATAGCTATCTGTAATTGTTTGAGGAACGTCCATACCATTTTCCATAAAGGCTGCACCATTTTGTTACTGGACATAACTTAATGTTAACTATGTAACAGAATTTTTTTCTTTCAGTATAGTGAAATCATGAATTCAGATAGTCAGAATTCTTGTTTGAATAATTCTGAAGTATCTTAATCTCATTTTTTCTCCCTAATTGATGGAAGTGGTGGCAAGTTTCTCTGCAACAGCTGTGAGTTAGTATCTTCATGATTGCATGCTCAATCCATCAGCAGTAAGTGCTTTGGTTTAAAGTTTAGTAAACAAATGTAAGTAGAATGCAGATGTTTTTCTCTCCCATTGTTAATAAAAGCAGAGAGTTTTCTTTTATTAATGCAAATTCATGAGGCATCAATTGACCTATGTTGAAACTTAGAAACACGCTAGCCTAAAATTAAATAGTTTTGTTTTTACTTTGACTTTCCTTCCAGGTGAGTTGTACCTTGCCTTACAAAGGTAGGTTATTTGATCAATTGGTAGTATTTAAGCACTACTAACATCTTTCTTCACTGTAGGTTAGATTTAAGGAGGTGCTAACAATGTTACAAGAGCTCTAAAATTGCTGTGGCCTCCTAAATATTCTCTAATTCTGTTTAAATAACTTTGACATAGTAGTTTATCAGAGCAACAAAGTAAATGATATACAAAATAAAAGAAATAGCAAAAAAGTCAATAACAAAAATGGAAAAGAAGAAAAACAAAAACATATTTTAGTACTAGAATTTTTCGGGCTGGCCCATAGCTCACTTGGGAGAGTGTGGTGCTGATAACAAGGCCACGGGTTCGGATCCCTATATAGGGATGGCTAATTAGCTCACTTGGGAGAGCGTGGTGCTGACACCACCAAGTCAAGGGTTAAGATCCCCTTACCAGTCATCTTTATTAAAAAAAAATTTTTTTTTCAAGGCATTAATGAATTTTCTTATTTTTCTTCTTTTCTCTTTTTTGGTGGCTGGTTGGTACAGGAATCCTAGTGTTGTCAGCACCACATTCTAAACCAACTGTGCTTACTGGCCAGCCTGGAATTTTCTTACTTATGAGATATATGCTTGATTCAAGAATGGACTATTTGATGTTTCCTGTTAGTTTTATAATATTAAATTAGTAATTCAAAAACACTTCACAAACTGAGGATTAATCTACCTTAGGGATGTTTCCGGGCAGTGATGACTCATTTATGTTGAGAGAAGGTCCATTTTTTTTGTATTTTATTATAATGAGTAAGACTTGTTTTCATTGCTTACTTTTCACATCAGTAAAAGAGTACCAGTACTTCTGTATTGAACAGTGATATTATGAGAGAGAATGAACTAGTTTATAAAATATGTAACAGTGAAACTGATTTGGTTAACTTCAGTTATGACAGGGATTGGCAAACTATGGCCTGAGAGTCAGATTAGGCCCATGACTAGTTTTTGTGCAGCCTGAGAGCTAAGAATTTACCTTTTTAAATGGTTAAAAAAAAGAAAAAATCAAAAGTAGGATAATATTTTGCAAAACATGATAATTATATGAAGTTCAAATTTCAGTGTCTATAAATAAAGTTTTATTGTAACATAATCACATTCATCTGTTTATTTATTATCTATGGCTGCTTTTGTCCATATTAGCAGGGTTGAGTAGTTTTGACACAGACCATGGTCTACAGTGTCTAAAATATTTACTCTCTGGCCCTTTTATAGAAAATGTTTGCTGATCTCTGATTTATGACCTTCTCAAAAGAATGGTTTCAGTTCAACTTTATGTAATAGATGTATTTCTAAAAGATGGTAATTAAAATGGTGTGTGAGGAATCATATCTTCAGCTTGGTTTTATTTATATTTTCAGTGATATACAAGTGTACTTCAAAAAGTTCATGGAAAAGGGCTGGCCCGGTGGCGCACTGGAGAGTGCACCGCTTGGGAGCGCAGCGGCGCTCCTGCCGAGGGTTCGGATCCCATGTGGTGACTGGTTCCTGCTCACTGGCTGAGCGTGGCGCGGGCGCAACACTGAGGGTTGCGATCCCGTTGCAGGTCCCCGGTATGGGCGTGACACCGAGGGTTGCGATCCCGTTACCGGTCAGTATAAAAAGAAAAAAAGGAAAAAAAAAAAAGTTCATGGAAAAATATAATTAAAACATAATACAAATCTTCCCACAAACTTTTTGAAGTACCCTCATAGTCCCATGGTGGGAGATTTTTTTTTTTTAATAACACTGATATAATGTCATATGTACAATGTGATGTTTGATTCTGTCACACTTTCTAAAAAAGTCTAATCAAACCGACAGTCTTTTCCTATGGGTTTGTAAAGTTATACCCAACCTGACATGTATAGTACAAACATTAAAAATTGTTTCATTTCAATTTCATTAGAATTTCTAAATGATTCTACGGCTTTTGAATGTTCAGGTACCTATGATGAGTTTTTTCTCTGCTTTAAGTCTCTAGATAGTCTTACTACATGCTGTGGATTTAATCAGATGTTCAGTAAATGTATATTAAGTAAATGGTCAAGGAAAGCATATATTGACTATATGAGTACTTCTGTTTCATCGGTATCCTGTACTGCTTACCAGTACTTGGTGTAAGATATGGTTAGACAACAAGCCAACCAAAATATAAACTTTTTTTCTAAGGATTGACTTATTTATTTATTTATTTTTTAAAGATGACCGGTGAGGGGATCTTAACCCTTGACTTGGTGTTGTCAGCACCACGCTCTCCCAAGTGAGATAACCGGCCATCCCTATATAGAGATCTGACCCCAGGGCCTTGGTGTTATCAGCAACGCCCTCTCCCAAGGGAGGGTGAGCCACTGGCCCGGCCCTGTAAGGATTGTTCTAACTGAATAGTAACCTAAGCACATTTTCATTAAGTAGTTACGTAAATTAGTGCTGCTAAAGAATTTGATTACGTACTTGAGATTACAGGGAGGGCGAGGAATATCTTTGAAGCTTTAAAGTTTTAGTTTGGTTCCAGTAGGACTGGAGAGGAACTGGAATGCAGGCACAGGGAACCATCGTAGAATTAAATCACTTTTAGTTGACTCAAAGCAAAGTCCCAGGGAAATATTTGAAAGTGAGGTTGATACTAGGAAAGGACAGTTAATTTTCTGTTCTGATAAAATAGTCATCACCTTCCTACTGCTTATATACAGGAAATCCTTAGTGACTATTGTTGTATCCTAATGTACTGGATGTTTCTTCTTCAGATGATCAGAATGTCAGAACTTGTAAGAGAAATAAAATTCCAGGTTATGTTTTTCTGAGATATTTTCCAATTTCTTTTCAGGTACTGAAATAATGTTACATTTTAATTGTCATTAGAAGTTTTTAAATCTCTTAGAACCATTATTATCCCTTTTAACATAATTTGCTTTAGAATGAACTCATCACTTGTTGTGTTAACATTTTCCCTAATAATACTTTGTAGACATTTTAAATAGCCTACTTTTGAACATTATTTATTTGAATAATTTATTTTAGTGCCTTTTTTAAACTTCCAAAATGACTTGTATT
This sequence comes from Galeopterus variegatus, assembly GCF_000696425.1. NCBI lineage: Eukaryota > Metazoa > Chordata > Mammalia > Dermoptera > Cynocephalidae > Galeopterus > Galeopterus variegatus. Next base: position 66,418 of record NW_007726978.1, on the reverse strand, counting down.
AGAATTTCTGATTAATGGGCCGAGCCCGTGGCGCACTCGGGAGAGTGCGGCACTGGGAGCGCAGGAGCCTCCCGCCGCGGGTTCGGATCCTATATAGGGATGGCTGGTGCACTCACAGTGCTCACTGGCTGAGCACGCTGCGGCCGGTCTCAAAAAGGACAAAAAAAAAAAAAGAAAGAATTTCTGATGAAAAGTTCTAACAAGCTCATTCAAAGTAATGTTGGTTTTTTTGGTGTGTGTGTGTGAATATTTTACAATACTTTGGATTTTTGTTTTAATTTTTAAAATTTATTCATAAAACTTACTGAAAGAAACTTGCTTGTAATATCAGTCTGAAATAAATGTTGGAAGAGGTAAAATACTGCTCTCTAATGACAATGTTTTTAGAGAAACACTTTTTTTTAGCCAGGATTATTACGGTTAAACTGTTTTGACATTTTACTAATTTGTTGGTTGAATGATGTTGTCTAATGTGTATTTAAATCATAAGAAAATGAGTGAAAATTTCTCATTTTAGACCCTAATAGACAAGATTTGGGAAAAAAAAAAAAAAGGATTGGATTTAGTGAACCTATGCATTGATGTGCTTGCAGTGGGAACTGATATTCCTAAAATAGGAAATATTATTTGGGTTGTTACAGCATTTAATCAAAAGTTTATATGAGTGGGAGTAGGGAAATTGTTCCAAATAAGATGGGAACAGTAAGTATAGGCATGAGTTGTCTACTTTATTTTCTGTAACTTTTAAGAAGATAATATCACACAAAAAACATTTACTTCACTGTTCATAAGAAAACTCAAATGACAAGGAATAACAAAACTTCTAATTACTTTTGAAAATTATTTAATTTGCAATTTATAATTGACTTTTTGAAACCAAATTGACCTTTTAGTTAACTGTATTTGCATTTTGGTTTATAAATTTCACATGTTATACCACCACATAAATATTTAATACAGAAAAAATTGGATCCAGATATACAAGTACCAACTATTTGTACTAATATAAGTAGGACTTTTATTTGACTATACATTTTGGTATTTTCCAGTAGTTTTGAATCTGTATTTATGGGTGATTTATTGGTATACAGTTGCAAAGTGGAAGAATAGTTGTTCATGGCCTGGCCTTGAGTAAGTGGGTTGCTCAGTTAATATTTGTTAAATGAATAAATAATTAGTACTTGCATGGTAAATTGAGAATTGGCTATATGGAACGTGTGGGCTTTATAAAAAAGATAATCTTAAGTCACTGTGGAAGTTTGAGGATAACTGATTCTATTTTTTGTTTTTGAACATGTTCAAAACCTGTCATTTTTGAAAACTGACTTGTGTAGTTGTATTAAATATTTTGATATTTCTGCAGGCATACTTTATATTCTTTGAGGAACAGTGTTAAAATTTAATTTCTTAGGTGAATCTGCTTATATGTTTTAATTTTGAGATATATCTTGAAAATGTTAGGTAATAAAAATAAATTGATAAGGAAGCTGTGCCAAATTTGTGTGATAAAATCACATTTTATGGATCATTTCTCATGTAACAATGCATGAGCACATCTGTTTTGATAAGATTATCAGATTATTTCGTCATTTGTTTATAGGCGTATTCTACATTCTAAAGGGGAGCTAAGTGAAGATAGACATAAACAGTATGAGGAATTTGCCATGTCTTATCAGAAGCTGCTGGCAAATTCTCAGTCCTTAGCAGACCTTTTGGATGAAAATATGCCAGATCTTCCTCAAGACAAACCAACACCAGAAGGTAAGGTATCTTTAAAAACAAACATTGTGATTTTTTATAAGCACTATCAGTTACCTTTGCGCTTGTCAGATGTGTTTTATTAAAAATGTAAGTTTAAAAATGGCTTCAAAAGTTTTTAAATGAAGAAATGATGTTAAGACCAAACAGTAACTTTGAAAACCTACTTAAAATACATCCCTAAATGAAAAAGACTCTATGTAGAGACTAATAATTAGCTCATATGATATTACGATGAATTCCAGGTTCTTGTGTAATATATATCCCTGGATTATATCCAGTAGGAACCGTTATGAACCATACTTGTAAGATAGGTAATGAGAAGGTGGATTGGACCTTTGGGAGCCTAATATTTCTCTATTTACCATAATTTTTAATCTATATTGAGTGATGTATTATCTTAATTTGTTATTTAGAAATAAAGCTTACTTGCAGTTTTTTTTTTTTTCCTTTAAATTTTTATTTTGTCAATATACAATGTGGTTGATTATTATGGCCCATCACCGAAATTACTTGCAGTTTTGTGAGATGAATTGTTTATCATTTTGTGAGATGAGTTATTTTCCGTATTATTTCAAAAGTATTTTAACCTTCCTTTTTGATGGTCTTTTAGTTGATAGGGCTCCTAATATATTACTCTTATCTCGTCACACCAACTACTTGATAAAATAATTACATTTACGTAGATACGTAGATAAGTGCTAACAAATCGTTAATCTTAAAAATATCAAGGATGAAGTATTTGTAAAGTATACTTTTATAATATAAAACTGTATTTTGTATTTTACATCCTCAATAAGAAATTATACACTGTGGATGCATTCATTTTATTATATTTATATATAATCGTGTATGTAATTTCTACTAATTTTTTTACCTCAAAAACCAATGAGTCAAAATTTTTAATTTTTTAGGAGAAATTTCACCTTAGATTTTGTGATTTGGTTGAATCTGGCTTATTTCTCAGAACTTTTTCAGTTTATTTATTATAATATTTTAGAACCAAAATCTTTTCATAATATTTAGTATTCTTTGGTATTGATTTTTTTTGTTTTATTTCTTTACCATTTTTTCTCCTAAATAAGTCATACTGAAATTTAAACTAGGTTTTCTTTTGATGTTGAATGACTTTAAAAGTATTTTTAGGCATTTTCCAGAGATAATAGACCTTGGCAAAATTCTGTCATCTTTTTTTTTTTTTTGATGGGTGGTCAGTATGCTGATCCACACCCTTAACCTTCGTGTTACCAACACCACATTCTACCAGTCGAGCCACCTGGCCAGCCCTCTGTCATCATTTTTTAAAGATATTTTCATCAGGTATAGACTTTTAGGGTGAGAGGTTTTTTATTTTCAGTAATTTAAAGATGTTGCTCCACTGTCTTCTAGCTTGCATTGTTTCTGAGAAAGCTGCTATCATTCTTATCTATGTCATTATTTATATTATATGCATTTTTTCCTCTAGTTGCTTTAAAAATTTTTCATTGTCACTGATTTCAAGCACCTTAATTATGGTGTAGCTTAGTGTGATTTTTTTTTGTTTGTTTCTTGTGGTTGGGCTCATTGGATTTCTTGTATTTGTGGATTTATAGTTTTCTTCAAGTTTGGAAGAATCTTGACCTTTATTTCTTCAAATGTGTTTTATGTTTCCCCCCTTGTCTCCTCTCTTTTAAATTAAGACTACAAATGGTCCCTGACTTTTGATTTTTCAGCTTTATGATAGTGGGAAAGCAATATGCATCCAGTAGAAACTATATTCAAATTTTGGATTTTGATCTTTTCCCAGGCTATTGCAGTTCAGTACTCTACTATGATGCAGGGCAGTGACAGTGAACTATTCTGGTTTTCACTTTCAGTACAGTATTTAATAAATTACATGAACTATTCAACACTTTATTATAAAATTGGCTATGTGTTAGATGGTTTTGCCCAACTGTAGGCTCATGTTAATATCCTGAGCATGTTTAAGATAGGCTAGGCTAAGCTATGATGTTTAGTAGGTTAGGTGTATTAAATGTATTTTTGACTTAATAGTATTTTCAATTTATGAATTTATCAGGATGTAATCTCATGGTAAGTCAAGGAGCATGTGTATATTAGGCTGTTTGAAGTTGTCCCACAGCTTACTGATGCTCTGTCCATTTTATTCTTCAGTATTTTTTTCTGTTTCATATTGGATAGTTTCTGTTGCTATGTCTTCAAGTTCACTAATCTTTTCTTTTGCAGTATCTAATATACTGTTAATCCCATATTGAGATGTAGTTTTCATCTCTAGAAGCTGGACTTATTTTTCTTGTCTCTAACTTTTCAGTCTATATTCTAGCTTGTTGAACATGTGAAATACAGTTACAATAATTGTTTTAATGTACTTGTCTACTAATTTTATCATCTGTTTCATTTCTGGATTTGTTTTAATTGATTGTGATTGATCTATTGATTGATTGATCTTTTTTGCATGTCTGGTAACTTTTCTACTTCTTTGCATGCCTGGTTAAGTTTTATTGGATGGAGGCTGGATATTTTTGTATTTTTATAAATATCATTGAGCTTTGTTCCGGGGTGCATTAAAGTTACTTGGAAAGAGTTATATCCTCAAAAGACTGATTTGTTAAGAGGTATCAGAGCAGCCTTTAGTGTAGGGCTTATTTTTCCTAATACTGAAGCAATACCCTTCTGGACTCAGCCTGACTTCCCATGAATTAGAGGATTCTTCCAGTCTGCATCATGGGCATCATGGGCATCCAGACTGTTCCTGGCACAATGTGAACTCCTGTGTGAGTACTGATCCTATTGAGTGGTTATTTTTTGAGTCTCACTTAGTTTCTTCACACAAGAGCTGATCTGTACTCAGGTGAACACCTAATTTCCTTGCACCTAGGGGCTGATCAGTACTCAGGTGAATATTCAAGGAGGATCCTCTGCAGATCTTTGAGACCCATCTCTGTGCTGCTTTCTCCTCTCTGGTACTCTGTCCTAGGAACTCTAGCTGCCTTGGCTGGAGTCTTACCAGACTCAGCTCTGTTGTCCTCAATTCAAGGGAGACTGCTATACTCTGCCTAGCTTCTCCCTTACTTGGTCACCGCCTGGAAAATCTAGGCAGTAAGCTAGGGCAATTGTACACTGTTTTTTGTTTGCTCTCTCTTAAGGATTGTTTTCTTGTGCTGCCTATTGTCCAGTGTTTGAAAACCATTGTTATATATTGCTTGCTTGGATTTTTAGTTATTTTGAGTCACTAGTACTTCATCTTGGCCTGAAGAGGCCCAGAAATGAGATCACATTACATTTGTTATTCTGCAGCTACTTTTTTCAGTTAATCTTGTATCTTAGCTGTCTTTTCATATCACTACATATAGAGCCATCTAATTCTTTTTAATTCCTGAATAGTAATGTCCTATTGTATAATTGTGCTATCATTTACTTGTCCTCCATTGATTGACATTTAAGTTATTTCTAGTTTTTAGCTATTATAGTCAATGCTGTAACAAAATCTCCTAACCTGTTTCTATCTGTATGCATGCTAGTATTTCCCAGGTAAATTTCCAAGAAGTAGAATTCCAGGGTGTGTTAGTCCGTTTCTGTTGCTTATAACAAAATACCTAGAACTGGATAATTTATAAGAAAATGAAATTTATTGCTTACAGTCTTGGAGGCTGGGAAGTCCAAAGTTCAGAGAACACATCTGGTGAGAGGCTTATTCTTGGTGGTAAGTCTGCAGTGATGCAGGGTATCACCTGGTGAATATGGCAGGAGCAGAGAGAGAGAGCTTCTCACATGCTCTCCACGATCGCCGTTGAACCATCAACTTATTAATCCATTTACTAGGACATTGTCCTCACAGTCTAATAACTTCTTCAGGGCCCCACCTTTCAATTACCATAAAAGGATTTCCCACCTTCTTAACATTGTCACAGTGGGGGTTAAGTTTCTGATACTTGGACTTTGGGGGACACAGTTCAATCCACAGTACAGGGTTAAAAGGGTGTATGCATTCCTTGAACTTTCAAAAGGAGGGAACAGAACTTAGGCCACCAGAGGAGAGAAAGGGGGAGGGAAGAGACGGGGTTAGGGAAAAAAAGTAGGAAAGGAAAAAAAATGGTATATGCATTTTAAGTTTCAATATATAATGCCATATTTTCTTCCCAAGAAATTTATATACCATTAAGTTTATGAGAATGACTGTTTTCTTACACCCTTACCATATTGCAGTTCTTTATTTTTTAATTCTAAGTGAAATTTAGCATCTTTTTTTATGTTTATTGGCTATTTTGTAAATGTATTCTTTTCCCTGTGGAATTCCTGTTTGAATCCTTTAACCCCCTTTTTCCCCCCAAGTATCTCTCTTCCCCCCTCCCCCTTTTTTTCTTTTTTTAGCAGCTAGCTCCCCCCTTTTTTCTTTTTTTGGCAGCTAGCCAATATGGGTATGTGAACTGTTGACACTGGTGTTGTAATACTGTGTTCTAACCAACTGAAGTTACGGACCAGCCCTCAAGTATGTCTTTTTAAAATCAATTTATAAAAGCACTTTGCATATTAAGGAAATTATTATTTTTTATTTTCATTGAAAATATTTTCCCCCAATATTTCATTGCTTTTCAACTTCATGGTGGTTTTTGCCTCCCAAAAGTTGAATTTCTTTTTCATGATTTACTACAAATACATTATTTTTTAGATACACAGGGTTTTTGTGCATAATACAGGATAAAAAGTGAAAGTGCTGTGTTGGATCCATTCCATTGTCCAAAGTAACCATTAACAGCTTGATAGGAATCTGTCCAGACTTTTTTTTTTTAATACGAAATATGTATAATCAGATATCTGTATATATAGCTTTATTGTTAATTTAGATAAGATATTATTTTGCATGACTTCTGCCATATTAGATTGTACTCTAGTAAGATAGAGAATGCTTAATTCTCTGTCTTGTACACATTTTTTTTTTCCTTTTTGTCTTTTTTTGTGACCGGCAACGGATCGCAACCCTCAGTG
>NW_007726978.1:42041-58736 GCF_000696425.1 Galeopterus variegatus | reverse complement strand
GGGAGCGCCGCCGCACTCCCAAGCGGCGCACTGTAGCAGTGCGCCACTGGGCCGGCCCGTCTTGTACACATTTGATAATATCAGTTTTTAAAATTTTTTATGGGCCGGCCCGGTGGCGCACTGGATAAGTGTGCCGCTTGGGAAGCGCGGCGGTGCTCCCGCCCGAGGGTTCGGATCCCACATACAGACCGGTTCCCGCTCACTGGCTGAGCAAGGTGCGGGGGCAACACCGAGGGTTGCGATCCCGTTGCCGGTCCCCGGTCCGGTCCGGGGGCGAAAATTTTTTATAATGTAGTGGGTGAAAGTGATAAATGTTTGTTTTTATTCAGCTTTATTTCAATTTGTACTGAGGTTAAGGATCTTTTCATATGCTTATTTACTTTTCAGAGGATTTATACGTTTTTACATTGGAATTTTTGTTTTTATTTGTATATAAAGCTCTTTCTGAAAAAAAAAAAAAAACTGTCATGTACTATCACACAGAACAGTTCTGACACCAGATGTATGGGTTTTTTCCCATACCAACCAGTTCTCCTATGTCAGTTGGGTGGCCTACAATTTAACTCAATTCTGACACTCTCTGCCTGGAGTTAGTGTCAGATTTCACACATTATGGGCTCACTCCCACAGAACTGCCCCCCACTTGAATCACCAGTTCGGGACTCCTGTACTTCTTACTGATGGGTCATAAATGTGGGGTTTCCATGAGTCTTTCCTCGGGTTTGATAATTTGCTAGACTGTCTTATAGAACTCAGGGAAACATTTTACTTAAGTTTACCAGTTTATTGTAAAGGATATGATAAAGGATGCAGATGAATAGCCAGATGTGAAGTACCTAAGGTGAGCTCTTGAGGCAGGAGCTTCTGCCCCTGTGGAGTTGGGGTGTGTCACTCTCCCTGCACGTGGATTCCTTTGTTTACCAACCTGGAAGCTCATCAAATCTTGTTTAAGAGTTTTTATAGAGCTTAATTACCCACCCAACCTTTCTGGAAGTCAGTGCGTGGGGCTGAAAGTTCTAACCCTGTAATCACTTTGTCTTTCTGGTGACTGGCCCCATCCTGAGGCTATCTTGGGGCCCTGTCCTAAGTCACCTCAGTAACATAAACTCAGGTGTGATCAAAAGAGGATTGTTATAAATAACAAAAGACACTCATATCACTTAGGAAATTCTGAGAGTTTTAAGGACTCTGTGGCAGGAACCAGGGTCAAAGACCAAATATATTTCTTATTATGCCACACTATATGTATATGGATATTAATTCCTTTGTATAAACATTGTCAGTATTGTCTCCTAGTTTGTCTTTTGCCTTTATTTATATTTTTTATTAAACAAGTTATAAACTTACTAGTCTTTCACTTTTTGATGTATGGGTTTAGCATCCTAATAAGCCTATGTTTAAATATATTTTCTGTAAGGAGTGTATGGAATTAGGGATCCAAGGGGTTTTGTTGTTTTTGCTGTTACTGTTTTTTCCTAAATAACATTTAATGAATAATCTAACTTTTCTTAGGGTTAATTTTAATCTACATGATCATTTTCTTATAATTCTAGTTTGGAGAAAAGTACAGTGAGAAATGATAAGTTCATGAATTTTTTCAAGATTATGGAATAGGAAATTAATGAGTTTATGAATCTATAGTTGTATGTAAGAGTGGACTCTGTGTGTGTGTGTTTGTGTTTGTTGGTAAATATATACATATCTCTCCACCCTCTAGTAAAAGATCTATGTATTTCTTCGTCTTCTCTTCTTTTCCAGTTATTTATCAATTGACTAATATTTATGACAATTTACCATGTACTAATGATTATAACGCAGGGAGAGATGCTCCTTAATTAAGGGTTTATGGTCTTTTTGTGAAGATATAAGTGGTATATAAATATGATATAAATGGTACAGAGGGTTAAGAGTTATCCAAAAAATGCTTCATGGGGGGAGGTGGGACTTTAACCAGGATGTTTTAGGAATTGCCAGGCTTATATATTTGTCATTTTGGTTTTAAATTTCATAAAGATAGACCTAATATATTAAATGCCTATTTAATCTCTTGTTAATTGCTTAAAACAAATTTAAGAGAAAAGCATTTTCATCCTGTGCTGTCTTCTGGTCTGTTTGGGTTTAGGGTTTTACTCAAGACACAGTTTGTGATTTGATATTAAAAATAGTCACATGTACAGTTCCAAGTACTCATTGATGGTAGAAGCTCCTGTTAATTGAAACATTCAAGATTTGATATCTATAAAATTGAAAATATAAAATATCTTGCAATGTCATGCTTAGGATACTATAAGTGAAATGGTGTTAATTGCCGGTGACTTATTTTATTGTAGAGCATGGACCTGGAATTGATATATTTACACCTGGTAAACCTGGAGAGTATGACTTGGAGGGTGGTATATGGGAAGATGAAGATGCTCGGAATTTTTATGAGAACCTCATTGATTTGAAAGCTTTTGTTCCAGCCATCTTGTTTAAAGACAATGAAAAAAGTTGTCAGAATAAAGAGTCCAACAAAGATGAATCCAAAGGTAAATTCTGGAGGAAAAATATTTATGTTAAGTGCTACAAAAATTAGCTTCAAAATAGTATTTTTTTTTAAAAAAATTAGTTGTAGTTACTAGTTTTGTAATGTGAACATTGGGTTATTAGATTAAATGAATGTCAGAATAAAAGAAGTTGTAGTTACTAGTTTTGTAATGTGAACATTGGGTTATTAGATTAAATGAATGTCAGAATAATATGGAATGGAACATTAAAAGGTGATTACTGACATACTTTTAACAGGGCCAGTACATTTAAGTTAATGTGAATTAATTTGAAAGTGTTTATTTATAGTATCTTATAATGAATTCATGTGAGGTCTTGATAAAACGTGAACTTTTCCCAACTGCATTGTTAAAGAAAGGGCTAACAGTATAGTGCTTTTTACCTTCCATGTTCTTTTTAGGCTAGATACAACCAACTCCTTGTGAGGAAGAGTTACTTTGGAGAAATCAAAAGCTTTGAGATTATTAATAGGGTGAGAGGTACTGAATGCCAGTTACCTCATGTCTCAGATTTATCTTTACTGCTACTGTTCTAATCTAAGCTATCATCCTCTCTTATTGGGCTACTAGAGTACCTCTTTATCTGGTTGCCCTGTGTTTGCTCTGATCCCTTCTGTGCATTCTTTTTTTTTGTTTGTTTTTGTTTTTCTAGTGGCTGGCTGCCTTCTATACATTCTTAAAAATTGATTTTATTCTCCTGCCACTATCCTTTAATGGCTTTATATTTATTTGGAATATAATTTAAAATGGTTACCATTGACTATAGAACCCTGCATAGTTTGTCTCAGGTCTGTCACTCCAACTATATCTGTTACCACATTACCCTTAATTTTCTGTCCTTTTCAGTCTCTGAAATAGGCAAATCTTCTTGCCTCATGGCTTTCGTATATTATTCTGTATTCTGCTTGGAACTGTCTCCCACCGTACCCCACTTGACTCCTTAATGCGTGTTAGGTTAATTTCCTCAGATAAATTGTAAATATCTTGAGAGCAAGGGTCACATTTTAAGCTTTTTTCTGAATGTTCAATAGCTTAGTATAGTTCTAAATTTGTAGTAACTAACCAGTAAATATTTTTTTGGCAGCCAGACATCAGATAATATTGGGAATGAATATATGCTACATATGAGTAGGTGCTTTTTGTCTGCTACAGTCACAGTTGTTTCCCTGGTGCTTAGAACACTACCTATCATATAATAGCAATTCAATTATTAGTTGAATGAAAATATGAATGAATGAGAAAATGGTAGTCTGTCTTCATTTAGAGGCAGCTAAACCAATTCATACTGATTAGAGCTTTCATTCTCCCAAATATAGTATGGCATCAAGTATCAGTAATACATTTCTGCTTTCAGTGCAGGAATTAGGAGATCAGAGAATATAAGAGATGAAGCTGAGAAATATAGTAGGTTTAGTTTAAGGATAAATTGTTGAACTCAGATTTTTTTGTTTTGTTTTTTACATATGGTAATTTTTGAACACAAAAGTAAGGCTGGTATGCTGAACTCAACATGTACGTATCACCTAGCTTCAACAATTGTCAACATTTTGCCAATATTGTTGAACTAAGGTTTAGTTCCTCTTTCTTGTTTTAAATCTTTTGTATTTAGCCTTTTACCAACTTCTGGCCATTTTCCTTTGTTATGTCTCATTTTGTGGTTTCCTCTAACCCCTAATACCTAAATTCTAAGGATGTTTTCCTAATTGGTCTTTCTACATCTCTTCTTATTTATCTTGTATATTGCTACTAAATTAATTTTCATATCAAATCATTTTTTTTCAAATCACATCTAAATTCTATCTGCTGCTCATGACCCAACAAAGGTCATCCTGTATAAAGGAGAAATTCTGAACTCCTCATCTTGGAGTTTGAGACCCTTCTTATCTGAGTCTACATTATCTAATAAACTTTATTTCTCATCGTCTTTAGTGTAGATCTTCGTGCTGTGTAACTTCCATTCACCCATTTGTTCATCCATTTCTTCATTGAGCAAGTGGCATACAGGATCAAGGAAGTTATGATATTTGTTCTCAGTGAGCATAATGTATTTTATAAACTCTGAATATATTAAATTTTTACTCAAATTTGTTGCCAGATATATATATGCAGGTTCTAAAACAAGCGATGCAGATTTTATGAATCTTTATCTTTTTTTGCAGGAAGATTTCAGTATGCCTTTTAATTCAGATATACTTGTTTTTTGTTTTTAACCAGAGGCAAAAGAATCCAAGGATAATAAGGAGGTATCAAGTCCTGATGATTTGGAACTCGAATTGGAGAATCTAGAAATTAATGATGATACCTTGGAGTTAGAGGGTGGAGATGAAGCTGAAGATCTTACAAAGAAACTTCTTGATGAACAAGGTAAAGAACTGCTTCACCAATTTTCGTTTTTGATTAGTTTCACACACAAACTCTTGCCTAATAATGTGGATCTTTTCAGTTATTGATTTCTAAATTACCTGTTTTTCTGTTGTTTTTAGACCATCACTGTTTTGGAATTTGATTTAGAACAAAACACTGCATACCTAATATTATGTGACTGAAAGCATTAGTGATCATCTAAATTCTAAATATCTTAAACTATAAAAGTATATATCTTATACTTTTCTGGCAACTTTTGCTAGCAGTGTCATGATGATTTTATTTTTTATTTTTCATTTCTTCACCTTTTTTCTTTCATGGTTATTTTAATTCTATGACAATCTCTCTCTCTCTCTCTTTTTTGGTGGCTGGCCAGAATGGTCAAGGGCTGAACCCTTGACCTTAGTGTTATATCACTGTGCTCTAACCAACTGAGCTAACCAGCCAGATCCCATGACACAGTCTATACAAACTTAACGTGAATATATCAAAAGTTATTCTAAAATAGTTGAAGGATAGAAATACAACTAGCATTTCAGTTTGTCTTTGTTAATTTTACGTTTTTATAATTGAGTCATGTTTTGTTGTTAGTATTAAAAAATATTACATTCATTATTCCCTAAGTATATCCTATGGAGTTTCTTTATTAGTTAGGATTCTTTATTAGAATGATACTTTCTGTCGATGTTGCTTTTCTCTCTTTTGTCTTCAGTGTTTCCTACTGCAGATTCTCTTTCTCCATGTCATGACAGGAGGGTGGGCATGGCTGGAGGCTGCCCCAAGCTTAAATTATACCAGCTAGTGACATCCGAGGAAAAAGAGTTTCTCTCCCACTGTCTGTATATAAATATCACAGAAGGACTTTGGCTAATCCTGTGTTATGCTTACCCATATGGTCAAGAGGAATAATGGTGTGCTGTGCTTTGATTGGCAGCAGCCACCCACATCAGAATTACATGGAATGGGAGAGGCTTAGTGCTTCAAAGGCAAGAGTTGGAAGTGCTGTTAATTGAAGAATGTGGGGGAAGGGATGCCAGGCAGAGAAAAGTAACAGATTTACTATAAAACTACATGTATTTTATGATTAAGTTTTTGTGTCTAATGCAGAAAGTTTGGCATTTTATAGTTGATATCTAAAAGACTGTAGTGACTTGGGGTTAAGATTCTAGAGATAACTAAACTTTCTAGGATAATATCTTTAATGCTTAATGTTTTCATGAGTACGAAAATAGCTCTAGATGATTTATTTTCCAAATATCTTATAATTGGACGTTTTGATTTTATGTTCTCTATTATTTTTTTAACTTTTTAAAAACTAATTTTATATTAGAACAAGAAGATGAAGAAGCCAGCACTGGATCTCATCTCAAGCTCATAGTAGATGCTTTCCTTCAGCAGTTGCCCAACTGTGTCAACCGAGATCTGATAGACAAGGTATCATTATCTCTGTATAATTTCACTCAAGCATGTAGACCTCTTATTAGGAATGTCAGTGGTTTTCAGACTATCTGAGGTACAAAATAAACCATTTCCTCCAATGGAGTCTCAATGCAATGTAAACACAGATAAAATTGGAGCCAGTTCGTAGATGCTCTGTTTGGGGGTGGAACTGGCTCCAGAATCCTTGTCTTGACCTGACCTCTTTCCTCTTCACATAGGGATCCTATAGTTTGGAAAATGCTGTTTTAGGTTAGAGGTTCTTAAAGTATAGTCTGTGGATTCCTCATGGCTTCTGAGGCACTTTCAAGGGACGTGTAAGGTCAAAACTCTTTATAATAATGCTAAGATTTTTTCACCTTTTTCATTTTTTTTTTTTAATTCAAAATATTTTAACATTTGCTTGTTCGTATTTGTGGGGTACAATGTTGTTTCTATACATGGATATACAGCACAGTGATTCACTTAGGGTAGGTTGCATAGTCAACCCCCCACTCCCCACCTTTGGTAACCATTGTACTGTTTTCTCCTTCTATGACAACCACTTTTTTGTTGTTTGTTTATGTTTTGGTAGCTGGCCAGCATGGGGATCCACTGACTTACTTCACTTAACATATTCATTTCCAGTTCTATCCATGTTGCTGCAAATGATAGGATATCTTTTTTTTAAAGCTGAGCAGTGTTCCGTTGTGTATATATACCCCAGTTTTTTATCCATTCGTCCACTGATGGACATTTAGGTTGATTCTATTTCTTGGCTATTAGGAGTAGTGCTAGAATGAACAGGGGAGTGCAGGTATCTTCTTGGTATATTGATTTCATTTCCTTTGGGTATATACCCAGTAGTGGGATAGCTGGGTCATAAGATAGATCTATTTTTAGTTCTTTTAAGAACCTCCATACTGTTTTCCACAATAGCTGTACCAATTTACATTCCTACCAGCAATGTAGGAGAGTTCCTTTTTCTCCCCGTCCTGGCCAGCATTTGTTATTTTCTGTCTTGTTGATAATAGCCACTCTAACTGGAGTGAGACGACATCTCATTGTGGTTTTAAATTGCATTTCCCTGATGATTAGTGATGTTGAGCATTTTTTCACGTGTCTGTTGGCCATTTGTATGGCTTCTTTTGAGAAATGTCAGTTCAGGTCCTTTGCCCATTTTTTAATTGGGTTATTTGCTTTTTTTTTTTTGCTGTTGAGTTGTTTGAGTTTCTTATATATTCTGGATATTTTCCCCTTTTCACTCACATATGCAAAAGCGATGGTGGGTAAACTGCTGGTATTATAGCATGAATCAAGGCAGTGTTACCAAACCATGTGAATAACATTATATTTTTCACTGCCGTGCATTTGCAATGAAAAGAAACAGTGCCACTTACGAAGCTCCTTGGTGAATCCATAAAAACCAATGATTTTTATTGCATTTCAACTTTTGTTTACAAGTCCTTTTAATCTGACAAAATGAGATGGACACATAAAGAGCACTTCTGCTGTCTCAAGGTTGTCTCCAGGAAAAGTGTGTGTGGATTGTTTGAGTCACAAGCTGAAATGGTTGCTTTTTTTATAGAATAACATTTTTACTTAGAAGAACTGATGGACAAACCATGGATAGTCAAACCTGGATATTTAGCAGACATTTTTCTAAAATGAACAAAGTGGGGCTGGTTGGTTAGCTAAGTTGATTAGAGGGCAGTGTTGTAACTATCAAGATCAAGGGTTCATAGCCCCTTATAGGCCAGCCACCAAAAAATAAATAAAATGAACAAAATGAGTTCATTACTTCAAGGAAAACAACTAGAAGTTCAAATTTGAGTTTACAGCAGAAATTAGAATTTTGGAAAACTTAGGTTCACCTCCAGAAGCTTGACAGCTTTCTGATTCTTTTCTTTTTTTTAAAAGATGACCGATAAGGGGATCTTAACCCTTGACTTGGTGTTGTCAGCACTACGCTGTCCCAAGTGAGCTAACCGGCCATCCCTATATAGGGATCTGAACCTGTGGCCTTGGTGTTATCAGCACCACACTCTCCCAAGTGAGCCATGGGCCGGCCCTTTTCTGACTCGTTTCTGAAGAGACTTTATCGATGAGACTTTTCTGCTGAGATTGTTATATTAAATTTTAAAATATTATGTGTATAATTGGAAGATGTTCATGGCTCAGTGAACCATCATTCTAAGTAACCAGTATACGGTGTTAAAAATCATAAATGGGTGTTAAAGATCCATTCAAAGTGCAAAATAGACCAGTGGATTTTAATTTAACAGAGCATGAAATGTTTATTGATACAGGCTGAGTATCCTTAATCTGAAATCCTCCAAAATTTGAAACATTTTATGTGCCAACATGATGCTCAAAGGAAATGCTCATTGGAGCATTTTGGATTTTGGATTTTTGGATTAGGGAATGCTGAACCAGTATAATGCAAAATTCCAAAATTTGAAAAGATCCGAAATCTGAAATACTTCTCAGTCCTAAACATTTTAGATTAAGGGATGCTCAATCTGCCCTTTCAGATTCCACATTGCACCTAACCCTTAAGAAACTACCACTTATCAAGTTTTGGTGTAGTATCAAAAAAAAAAAAAAAAAATCTATAGTTACTGAAAAGGGTTTTAAAATATCCTCCTTTTTCCAACTACGTACGTGTAAAGCCAGATTTTTTGAATATACTTCATCCACACAATACATTGCAACAGACTGAATGCCTATAGATAAAAGAATCCAGCTATTTTTTTTTTTCTTTTTCTCTTTTTTTTTGTTGTTTTTGTCTGATTTTTGTTATTTTTTTGGTGGCTGGCCAGTATGGGGATCTGAACCCTTGACCTTGGTGTTACACCACCATGTTCTAACCAACTGAGCTAACTGGGTGAGCCCTCTTTTTCTTTTTAATTTCCTCAAATTTATTTATTCTGGCAGTTTTTCCACTTGTGTGGTCTTTTATTCATTTATACTACATATTTGTTGAACCTCTGTTATGTGTTCCAGGCATTAACATGCTCTGTCTGCTAACTCCTAATCTGTGGAGAGTTTTGAACACAGGTTTGTTTTGTTTTGTTTTGTTTTTTGGTGGCTGGCCAGTACAACCCTGGACCTTGGTTATCAGAACCATATTCTAACCAGCTGAGCTAACTGGCCAGTCTTGAATACTTTTTTGTATGTGCGTCTAATTGACTTTTGATGATTATTGTGGTAAGGAAAGTGTTTATTGCCTTTTTCACTTTCATAAAATTATCCAGATTATGCAAAGTATGTATTTCAATGGACAATGCTCAAAAGTAGTTATTGAAATGTATTTTATTTTTAGTGTTTCCTAAATTATATTCAAACATAGGCCATTATTTGTCATTTAAAATTTTTCTTAAAAAATTGTTGATTTGAGAGGTTTTTTTGTGTGTGAAGTACAACATTGTTAACCAATTTTCTGAGTACGTGACCGTTGGTATTTTTATCTATTTTACTACCAAGATATTATTTATTGTTGACTGTCTTATTAGGTGTTATATATTCTTAGGACCTGATTTTTTGAATATTTCATATGGGTGAATTGCTTGAAGGAACTTTAGTGTATTTCCAGCTTTTTTCTCGTTAGCTGTAATAAGCTTAATGTTATAGAATGTAAACTTCAGTAACATTTATTATATTCCCTTTACATGCAGAAAAATTTTAGGTTGATTTTACTCTCTTCACTGATGCTGATGTTAAAGTGTGAGTTTCAATCTAATGAACATTAGCTGTGCCATTTATTTTACCAGAAGTTTTAATCAGATGGAAAATGTTTCAATGCATCACTGTGCTAGTGAAGAGTAGAAATCCATTATAGTTCAGGATAGTCTGAGGATCTTTTGCATCTGATCCTCAAATCTACCTAAAGACTGGGATTAAAGATAAAAATTAAAAAAAAAAAAAAAATCATGTGAACCTATGGAAGGAAATACTTGAAATACCGAAGAGGATTTCTTTTTTTTGGTGGCTGGCTGGTGCAGGGATCTGAGGTGTTATTAACACTGTGCTCTAACCAACTGAGCTAACCGACCAGCCCTCAAGAGGATATATATATATTTTTTTTAATATATAACTTAAACTTAATATACAATATAATATATAAACTTTAATATATAACTTAAACTTATTTTCTTAAAGCAAATATACCAAAAATCTTTCAACAATTTTAATATATGAGGGGTCTTCAAATAAGTTTGTGGGAAGTTTTGTATTATCTTTTAATTTTATTTTTCCACAAACTTTTTGAAGTACCCTCGTATATACCTGTATTTAAAAATACCAATTACTCATATTTTTGTTTTCCAAAGACTTCCCAGAACATACACCTTTCCTAGCTTTTCTTTTATACTTGTGTCAAACATTAGACATATTGTTGAAATATTGGACTAATATTCTTAAAATATACAATCGTGCCTTACTGTATGTACTAAATAATTGTGAGTATTCATTATAGTCCTGTGATGCGGTTACCAAATCTGATTGTTGACACTAAGCCTTTTTAGTCAGTGTTGAGACACTTCTTTCCGTATGGGCAGGCTGAGTATCCTTAATCTGAAATCCTCCAAATCTGATTGTTGACACTAAGCCTTTTTAGTCAGTGTTGAGACACTTCTTTCCGTATGGGCATCTGAATCCTTGATTCGAACCCTTGACCTTGTTATTATAATACCGTGGTCTAATCAGCTGAGCTAACAAGCCAGCCTAATGTTTGGGCACTTCTTATTCTCATGTCTTCTGTGAATAATCGGTGCCTACTTCTCTTTTTTAGTTTGTCTTTATTGCTTTTTGGTTATCCCTGTTAGTATTAGTGATTTTCATGGCTCTTGGTGACTATTCTTGCTTCTTTCTACTTCTGTTGGAAAACTTTCCTGATATTAACATTGATTTACTTATCTTTAATGAGGCCAAAAGCATTGATTGCACTTTTCATATAATTATTTGCCAAACTTTTTATGGTAGGTCTTCAAACTACCCACTTGAAGTTTTGTGCCCAGCATGAAGTTGCATTTAAAAAGTGTGATATATTTAGATACATATGTAAGGAGAGAGGACCTTAGGTTTAGTGACCTTCTAGTTTGGGATATGCTTTCAACAATGGTGCCTTAAAACAATTTTGAAATGTTTATGAATAAGTAAAAATAGTAGTTAGGTTTTCTGCTTTCATCAGCTAACTCAAAGTTTTTTAAGAAAAAAGTTTGCTTTTTCTCCTGTAGGCAGCAATGGATTTTTGCATGAACATGAACACAAAAGCAAATAGGAAAAAGTTGGTACGGGCACTCTTCATAGTTCCAAGACAAAGGTAGGTATTTAAAAAAAAAAAGTAATTTGTTAGTGCTTTTACTCTGTAGTGATGGTTGTAAAGTCAAAGTTCTTATGTAGTTATCTCTTTAAAAATGTCACTTGTCTTTTGATTTTATTCACTCAATAGGTGTTATTATTAGCATATTTTCTAGAACTTATTTCTTGTTAATTTTTGTTCTTTGCTTGTTAGCTCTAATGGAAATATTTTTTCTGATATTTATGTGTTATTTTAAGAGAAAAGTAAGGAATAACTTATTAATAGTAACTTAATAATTGCTAGAAGCAATTGGTTTACATTTTGCCTTTGACGGGAAAAATATAAGTGGTATATAAATTTTTTGGAGTTTTATTATTTTATGTAAAGATACTAATTCATTGTGTCTGAATTTGACAGTTTTGTTTAAATAAAAAATTTCAAGTTATTTGGGTAGCTATGATAGTTTGGAGATGAGCTAGCCTGCTAGAGACTCACTCGATTGAATTGGAAATCACATTAGTGATTGTTCCTTAGTAATTCAAGACATATATTCAGTTTTATAATGCTTTTAGATAATTCTGTTGCTGTATTTCACTAGACTGAATCCCCTTCTCCCCTGAACACTTCAGGACCACTCATAGATTATTGATTGTAGGAACCTGGAGGAAATTAATTTCTGTTTATTCAACAATGAATAATTAAAGAATTTCATTCACTATTAAGATGATTACACACAACATAGCTAAGATAGCTACTTTTTTCAAAAGATAAGGATTCTGAGGGATTTCACTGAAGTTTTCTTCAGGAAAATTTTAATTTGCTCCATTCCTTGGTGGAGGCCCTTAATAATGGTACGATTTCTCAGTGAAACCAGGCACTACTTGTCTTTTTTTCTTTTCTATTGGTTTTTACCTTCTGTCAGCACCATTAATATGAGCATTTAGTTTTTCATATTTGTGAGGCAAGGGAGAGGGAATGTGTTAATACAGTAAATATGTACAACTAAGAAATAAATGTTATCAGTTAATTTTAAGGCTTCGATTGTGAGATACACTCCAGTTTGATGTACTGTATATGAAAATGGGAAAATGTACAACTTGAATTGATGAAAATTTAAATATCTTTTCCCTCAGTATCTTGGGCTTTTTTCAAGTGATTCCTTTACCTTAGGCAATGGAATGTTTGCTTTCATATTTTTCTTTTCATCTGTTTATTTGAATGACAAAACATATAGCAACAATTATCTGGACTTATTTTTATTGCAACCTTAATAACATAGACTAAACCAAAGTTAGCAAAAATAAAGGGGGTAGTTAACAAAAGAAACCATGCAGTGATTTTTAATTAGTTCACTTATAAAAAGAGCATCTTCTCTCTCCATATACCTATTCCTCCTCCATCTCCAAAAAAAGTCCTCAAAAATTGTATACTATTATATTTGGTCTTGTGCCAGACATATCTTTTATAACTGAATTTATCTGCTTAGCTCAGCAGATAGAAAGCTGCAAATTAGTAGTAGTTGGAATTTGCTAGAAACAGACTTGAAAGTAGTAGGAAGTAACAATTTATGATTTAAGAGGAGAGAAAAAATACAAGTACTTAAGATGCATAGAATTCTAGAGCCATGAGGAATAGACCCTACACTATTATGTACCTGAAGTGTATAAATATAATAATTTAAATTTGTTACAATCAGTCTGCTGATCAGGAAAGATTAAACTATGTTGTAGGGGCTGGCCAGTTTGTTAGAGTGCGGTGTTATTAACACCAAGCTCAGAGGTTCAGAGCCTCATACTGGCCGGCTGCCAAAAATGTTTTTTAATTAAAAATAAATAAATAATGTTCTAAAGTTTATTCATTTATTAAATAATTCATTAGGGGTCTGCTGTACACTGTGTTCAGTGGTGGAAATACAATTTAGTGGTGAACAAGATTGACTCTGCTGTTGTATTCATGTAACCTACAATTTAGAGAGGAAGACAGATGAATAATTCTAAGGGCACTTATCAAGAAGAAGTACAGCATGCTTTGAAGCATAGAGCAAGTGGAACTGATTGATTTAGTCTGGGGAATCAGAGAAGGCTGCCTGGAACAAGGGTCATTTAATCTGAGTCCTGAGAAAGGAATTAGCTAGACAAGGGAGGTGAGGAAAGGGAATATAGAGAGAGCATTTCTGATAGAGGAAACAGTATGATCAGAGAGACAGAGACAGGAAGGAAAGGTCATGGCATCAAACTGTTGCAAGAACCTCTTTCTTGGACTCCTCAACCTTGTCCTGTAGGCTAGAGGAAGGAGGCCATGTTTACTTCTTTATTAACACTTAGCCTGACATGTGCTAGGTAACACAATGCCTGACATGTAGAAGGTAAAATTATGTAACATGTTATTTAATGTCCTTTCTTATCTAGCCTGTTTTTAACTTCTTCAGTCTTAATTCTAGCCAAATTCTTCCTCTTGCAAAATCCTTGTCTGTAATTTCTTAATATCTTTTGCTCTCTCCATTCCTATGCCTTTGCCTCTCCTTTTTACTCTATCGGGGGTGTCCTTTATTTTTCTACTGGAAATCTCTGACTCACCCTTTAAGTCTTAGCAGAAGAGCTATCTTTTCTGAGCAACCTTCCTCATTTCCCTTGTGTATATATAAGGTGCTCTTTATAGCACTTTCAACATGTCTTCATATGAGGAATGAGGTGTGTTATATCCCAATTGTTGGCTTGCTCCCTGTATCCTTACCAGACTGAAAACTATCAGCTCTTTGGGAGGGAGGACTAGATCTTTTCATTTTGTATGTCTCCAATACCCAGTGTAGTGTTTGGCACACAGTACGTGCTTAAAAATATTCAATGAATTAATGTTGATCATATGCAATTTAAAAAAATAAATAATACATTCACATGACTCAAAACTCAGAAATACAAAACATTATATGCTGAAAAGTATCCTTCTTATTCTTGTTTCTCTATCTCCCCAATTCCCATTTCTCCCAGCTGGAAACCACTGATTCTTCCCTATCCTCCCAAAGTTCCTTTTGCATATATGAGAAAATATAATTATAGATTCTTATTTCTTGTTTTTTATACAAAAGGCAAGTTATTTTACTATCTTTTCATCTCATTACATAAAGATTTCCTTTGTTCATTCTTTTAAGCTGCTGTGTTTCTTTTTATGAATTGCTATATTTAACCATTTCTTACTTTCCACTCTTTTGCCAGTATAAAGAATGCCATATTTGTACTTCCCCTTTCTTTCTCCTCTTGATTATGTTAGCTGATGGTTTATCTGTTGCAGATTTTTCTTAGCAAAAAACCCAGCTTTTGGATTACTATTTTCTTATTCATTACTTTTGTTTTTTATCTTTATTAATTTCTTCTTTTAGGTTTTGTTCATTTGTTTTGTTCCTTTTCTGGCATTTCATATATTGGTTGTCCTTTGAGCATGGTTTTAGTTGTGTCTCTTAGTTCTGACATGTGGTGATTTCTTACGTCTTCTAGTAATTTTGTAGTTTCAGTTTTATTTCCTTTGTGACCCAAGGAATTATTAGAGTTTTGAAATTTCCAGATAATAGGGCTTTTTAAATTTGTTTTGTGACTTTGTTAATAATTCATATTTTTATTGCATTGTGATTAGAGAATACTGTTTATTTTTACTTTTTAGAATTTTTAAAAGTTTTCTTTGTGTCCTAATATAGTCAATTTTTATGAACAAGCCATGAGCATTTTTAAAAAGGCACATTTTTGTATTTATGGTACAGAGTTAAGTGTTTTGATCAGGTTTATGTTATTATTATTATTAGTGTTGTTATTTTTGGCGCTGGCCAGTACAGGGATCTGAACCCTAGACCTTCACATTATTAAATAACTATTTTATTAAGGTCTTCCATTTTCTTAGCCTCTTTTGTCCACTTACCCAGGGGCCATGGGCTGAGAGAGGCGAATTAAAGACTACTTCTGCTGATATGTTACATTAATTCTAGTAACTATTACGATTTCAGCTTTCTGAATGTTAGTGTTGCGTTATTCAGTGTGTAGATAAAATTATAGTTTTCATTGTGAATTTTATTACCTTTTATTATTATAAAATGTCCTTCTTGGTCTTATTTATTAATGTTTTTTGGCCTGAATTCTACTGTATCTGGTGTTATGATTGCTGTTTTCTTTTTATTTGCATTTTGCCCTTTCTTATATATTTGGTCTTTCAGAATCACTTTATTTTAGTTGGGTCTCTTTTGTGTAATATTAAATTGAATTGAATTTTACTTTGACTGTTTCATTTGTTTATTTATTTATTATTTTGGTGGCTGGCTGGTATAGAGATCTAAACCCTTGACCTTGGTGTTATAACACCACGCTTTGACCAACTGAGCTAACTGGCCAGCCCTGAATTTTACTTTGAGATGCATTCTGAAAATGTTTCTTTTAATAGGTAAGTTAGGCTATTTATGATTGGTCTGAGTTGTTATAATTTGTTTGGGGTTTTTTTTGGTGGCTGGATGGTACGGAAATTCCAACCCTTTGACCTTGGTGTTATAACATCGTGCTCTAACCAACTGAGCCAACCAGCTGGCCTGTTATAGCTTTTAAAAGTCTTTCGTTATGGGCCGGCCCATGGCTCACTCGGTAGAGTGCGGTGCTGATAACACCAAGGCCCCGGGTTCGGATCCCACATAGGGATGGCCGGTTCGCTCACTGGGTGAGCGTGGTGCTGACAACACCAAGTCAAGGGTTAAGATCCCCTTACCGGTCATCTTTTTTAAAAAAAAAAAAAAAAAGTCTTTCGTTATATGGTTTGTTTGTATTATTAAATTTAGTGTGCATGTATGAATGTGTTTTCTGATATCCGGAAAGTTTGTATTTCTTTTTTTTAAAAAAATTTTTATTTATTTATTTTTATTTTTTTAAATTTTATTTTGTCGATATACAATTAGGTTGATTATTGTGGCCCATTACCAAAACCCTCCTCCCTCTCCCCCCTCCCACCCAACAGTGTCCTTTCTGTTTGCTTGTTGTATCAACTTCAAGGAGTTGTAGTTGTTAAGTCTTCTCTCCCCCCCCCCCCCCCCCCCCCCCC